>NC_084506.1:260000-262500 GCF_024500385.1 Phyllopteryx taeniolatus | reverse complement strand
CAGAAGCCGCAGGAAGTACATCCTCTGCTGGGCCTTTTTGAGGACGGAGTTGATGTTGGTCGCCCACTTCAGGTCCTGGGAGATTGTAATTCCCAGGAACTTGAAGGTCTCGACGGTTGACACAAGGCAGCTGGACAGCGTGAGGGGCAGCTGTGGCGAAGGATGCCTCCTGAAGTCCACGATCATCTCTACAGTCTTGAGCGTGTTCAGCTCCAGGTTGTGTCGGCCGCACCACAGCTCCAGCCGCTCCGCTTCCTGTCGATATGCAGACTCGTCACCGTCCTTGATGAGGCCGATGACAGTGGTGTCATCTGCAAACTTCAGGAGTTTGACAGTCGGGTTCGCTGAGGTGCAGTCGTTCGTGTAGAGAGAGAAGAGCAGCGGAGAGAGGACACAACCTTGGGGCGCCCCAGTGCTGATGCTGCGTGTGGATGAGGTGGCCTCCCCCAGCCTGACCTGCTGTGTCCTGCCCGTCAGAAAGCTGTAGATCCACTGGCAGATGGCAGGTGAGACGCTGAGCTGGAGAAGCTTGGATGAAAGGAGATCAGGGATGATGGTGTTGAACGCTGAGCTGAAGTCCACGAACAGGATCCTCGCGTAGGTCCCTGCACTGTCGAGGTGTTCTAGGATGAAGTGCAGTCCCATGTTGACTGCATCATCCGCAGATCTGTTCGCTTGGTAGGCAAACTGCAGGGGGTCCAGCAGGGGACCTGTGACACTCTTGAGGTGGTCCAGCACAAGACGTTCAAAGGACTTCATGACCACAGATGTCAAAGCGACAGGCCTGTAGTCATTCAGACCCGAGATTGCAGGTTTCTTGGGGACTGGGATGATGGTGGAGCGTTTGAAGCAGGATGGAACTTCGCACATTTCCAGTGATCTGTTGAAGATCTGAGTGAAGACTGGCGCGAGCTGGTCCGCGCAGACTTTGAGGCAGGATGGAGACACGTGGTCCGGGCCTGCCGCTTTGTTAATCTTTTGTTGTTTGAAGATGCGTCTCACATCCTGTTCATGGATGGTTAACGCAGAGGTCAGAGGTGTGATTGTGGTCGCGGGTGCGGCCGGGTTGGTGTGTGGTGTGAAACTGTCCTTTTCAAATCTGCAGTAGAAGGTATTCAAGTCGTTGGCTAGTGTGCTATTGTTCTCAGCTTGGGGGGATCGTCGCTTGTAATTAGTCAGCGACTGGAATGCATGCCAGACTGATTTAGAGTCGTTTGTGCTAAACTGTTTTTCCAACTTTGCTGTATAGATCCTCTTTGCAATGTTAATTTCTTTAGTCAGCTGGTTTCTAGCTCGATTATACAGGGCCCTGTCCCCGCTCTGATATGCGTCCTCCTTAGCTTGGCGAAGCTGCTTAAGTTTAGCAGTGAACCACGGCTTATTGTTGTTGAATGTGCGAAATGATTTGGTTGGAACACAGACCTCTTCACAGAAACTGATATAGGATGTAACAGTGTCCGTATATTCATCCAGGCTGCCAGCTGAATTTTCAAAGACACTCCAGTCTGTGCAGTCTAAGCAGCTTTGAAGTTCCATCTTGGCTTCATTTGTCCACTTTTTGACTGTTTTCACTGTAGGCTTCGCACATTTAAGTTCTTGCCTGTACGTCGGTATTAAGTGAATTAAGCAGTGATCAGACGAGCCCAAGGCTGCACGAGGTATAGCACGGTATGCGTTTTTTACCGTGGTGTAGCAGTGGTCTAAAGTATTATTTTCCCTGGTAGGACAGTCGATGTGCTGCTTGTATTTAGGGAGTTCGTGGTTGAGTTTAGCTTTGTTAAAGTCCCCGAGAATAATGAGGGGTGAGTCGGGGTGTTTTTTTTCAATTTCGTTGACTTGATCGGCGAGCGTTAGCAATGCGGCGTTCGTGTTAGCTTGAGGCGGAATATAGACGGCAGCGAGAATGAATGATGCGAACTCACGTGGGGAGTAGAATGGTTTACAATTTAAGAATAGCGACTCCAAATGCGGGCTGCAGTGTGTGCTGATCACCGTGACGTCCGTACACCATTTTTCGTTGATATAGAGGCATATCCCGCCGCCCTTTGTTTTCCCCGATGATTCCATGTCGCGGTCCGCTCGATGAATGTGGAAACCGGGAAGCATAATGCCGGCATCAGGTACAGCGTCGCAGAGCCAGGTCTCCGTGAAGCACATGGCCGCGGAACGTCCGAAGTCTTTACTTGTCTTTAACAGAAGATGAAGCTCGTCCATTTTGTTGGGTAGGGAGCGTACGTTCGCGAGGTGGATCGACGGGAACGCCAATCTGTGTCCTCTCTTGCGGAGTTTCACCTGAATGCCGGCTCGCTTCCCTCTGTGGCGCCGCTTCCGTCTCCATGCGCCGAAAACCGCGGACGCCGCACCGGTGAGTAACTCGGGGAAAAAACTGAGCGGATATTCGAAAGTTGGTGACAGAAAGTCTGGAGTAGACTCCTTGATGGTTAGCAGGTCTCCCCTTGTGTAAGTGAGTCGTGTAAGGTCTCCAAAGACGGACGAAAAA
>NC_084506.1:0-240000 GCF_024500385.1 Phyllopteryx taeniolatus | reverse complement strand
ACTGTAACAATTTTCAATATTAATCCTAAAACTGAGAATCAATTTGAAACCTAAAACTTTGGTTTTGGGTTTATCTAAATAATGGGACGGCTGCACCCCTATTGTCGTCGTCCTTTCACACTGACCAATTGCAGTGTGAAAGGGCCTTTACTGTGGTTCGCTGGAGTCCCAAAGCATTGGATATCGCTTTGTAACCTTTGACTTTGCATCTTATTTGTTCTTGAAATTCTTTTGATTATTTCATGGTCTCTTTTTTTTAATTAAATGTATTTTATTTTTTATTTATTTATTAGCTTTTGTAGCCTACTTTGTATTACGGGTTCCTAATTCAGCACATCAATACATCTTAACTCATGATTTAACAAGAATGCAATTACTTATTCACATAAGGCCAGGTTTTGATTTTCTTTTCCCTTATTTAATAAGAAAGTACAATAAATAGAATAATCATTTAGAAAACAGCATTTCGTATTTACTTGTATTGTTTAGATAATTGGCTAGAGTAGAAACATTTAAGTGTGACAAGTACTAAAAACAAATTCGAAATCAGGAAGGGGGCAGACTTTTCACAGCACCCCTTATTGGTATTTACCTAACTTCAAACTAAATCCAGTGGCTGTTAAAAGACCATTTCAGAGCCTAATGGAGCCTGCATTTGAATTTTTAAATGCATTGTTGGATCCATCATGTTTTATTTCTCTATAGGCAGGTAAAGGGATCCTACGTACAATGAGAGCATCTAATGACGCAGTAGCTGACTTGGTACCTGTAGATGTAGTCATCAATGCCACACTGGCTGCAGCCTGGTACTCTGGATCACAAAAAAAGAACAGGTTGGAAACTGAACATATTTGGGCCTGGTTTACTTATGGTTTGCACATGCAAAAATACTGTAAATGAAAACTTGGTTGCTCACCCGTACTGATCTATTAACTGGGTGCATCCAGGATTGCGTCTGCCAAGCGCGCAAAATTGCTGCGCAGTTTTGATTGGCCTGTTCTTTTAGGAGTGCATAACCATGACAAGGAAGTGCAAGGCAAAATGAGAACAGAGAACAGGGAAAAATTATTTGCCCACATTGTAGCGCAAAAGCCTTTTTTTATATTCAGTGGTCTCCACCACCTTTACACCTGTTGCCAACAGCGCATGCATAGAATTTAGCTCCTGCTATATTGCATCTCAGTAAAAGACGAAAAACTTAGTAGCGCACACACAACATGCCCACCGATACTGGGTGCAATCTGTAAGAATGAGCATGCAATTTAGCGCCCACTACCTAGGATCTTAGTAAATCAGGCCCATTGTGATCATATAGTTCCAGATCTTTTAATGTATTCAAAAATTTCTTCAAACAGTGCTTTTAATTAAAGTTGCCGTCTCATTGTAGGCCCAAATCCATTCTGGTTTACAACTGCACAACTGGTGGCATCAACCCATTTCGCTGGGGCGAAGTTGGTATGTCTTTCTATTGTAACCTAAACACAGCCTGCGTAAACGACTCTCACAGGGTAGTTGTAGTTCTCGATGAGAGAAAGCTGGCACCTAATTACAAATTCTGCATGACATCTGATCCATCTGCCACATCCGAACTGGGCTATTAGCTAGTCATTGTTGAGTGTTGTAAGGTTGAAATATTTGACTCAAGAGTGTTCAGAGCTACGTTCATCAATTTCTATTACTTTCAATGGTAAACTAATATTGTTATGTTTTATACTTGGCCATTAATGGTGTCTTCAAGTTGAAACTATCCCACAAACACCTGGAAGCATGAATTAAGCACTGCATAATATGCCTGTATGCAATGTTTTATTACTAGGTAATTAGACTTCATTAAACAAAGATAAATAAACCTTCCTAAAAATATAAGCAATAATTGCCTATGTTGTTGTTCAAAGCAGGGATGCATGATTTTTTCTTTTCTTTTTGTCTTCCACAACCAAAGGCCTGTCCCAACATAAATAAAAATTAATCAAAAGCTATCAACAACTGTTTTAATTTTCATAGGAGACAATCAAACATCAAATAAACTCAACAAATAATTGCATTATATCACATTAGTCACATTATATTTTGACCTAGCAGCTATGTAGAGACTTGAAATAAGTTTTATTGAGAACTCAAGGCACAATGCAGGAATTTTTTTATTGCAAACTGGAATAAAACATAGAGCTCTGAAATGATTGGCCTTGCAAATGCAGTGTGGAAATTTAGCTGCACGTTAGTGTGATGGTTTTGATAAACGGGTTATTACACTTGTCAAGACAAAGAGAGGCTTCATGGCAGCAGTTAATTCCATTAATTAATCTTTAGGTGTTTCAAAGCATGAATGTGTTCGGAAACTCATATTGAAAGGTCCATCTGGTAGCAGGTGAGATCTGTTGCATGATTTATCCGCTGTACAACCACTTACATGAACATTATTTTTAAAACTACTGGCCTCCCTAAAGTAGAGAAGTAAGTAGAGATGAGCACAGATGACAACACCTGGAATTACAATGAAAATTCATCTGGCCAGAGCAGACTGATGATGATACAACTAGTTAACAATTGTGGTCATATTCAAGAAATGTTTATTGCTTTTATGCAGCTCAGGTTTGAAGACATCTTAGAAATAAATTTTATTTTTAAAAGATTATATATGGCACTGGTCCAGACAAAACTAAAAATAATATAACACATTTTATACTTGTTGACGACTTTTGTTTTTTAGAATACCATGTAATATCTACTTTCAAGAGGAACCCTCTCGAGCAGGCTTTCCGTCGGCCCAATGTTAATCTCACATCCAATCACCTAATCAATCAGTACTGGATCGCTGTGAGCCACAAGGCTCCAGCCTTCTTGTATGATGTGTACCTCAGGCTGATTGGACGAGAACCCAGGTAACCTTATATGCGATCGCCGTATTGGGCTTCCTGGCTCCATCTTGTTTTCCAAAATGCACCAACTCCCCCACACGCATACTTTTTTGCTGCTTAACTTCTATCTCTTCTTTGTCAGTGTAGTAACATCTAAAGCTGTGCTGCTCATGTGTAATGCAATGCTTGTAAATTAAAGAATGTATAACCCAGATGGTCCTCTGCATAAGCAGGGAAATATTGCTGGTTTCTGCACTCTTTACATTCTACCACGAGCAGTGATTAATTCCTGGTTGAGTTTCCAAAAATAATGGACACCTAGGTCATCTGAGTTCATCCTGAATAAATGAACGAAAGTTGGCTTAAATGTGAAGATGCCTTTGGAAACCCAACTGAGGTTTTTTAAACCGCTTTGCTTAGCTGCTGATTTGTAATAACTTTCGGGGATTGAATTCACCCAGTTTTTATTTCAGAGATCATCTGATCTGTAGATATTCACTGCATGATGCTATTAACAAGCTAACACTGTTAATAGCATGACGCAATAGGTGTATCCTTAATAACCACAGGAGGAGGGATCACAGCTTGTTTATGCCTCCTATTTTTCTTCTTCTTGTTTGTCATTTCTTTCTCCTACAGAGAACTGTATAAACATGACCTTCAAGACCAATCCTTTAGATCAGGCCTTCAGAAGGCCCAATGTCAATCTCCGCTCCAACCCCTTTACTAATCAGTACTGGACAATTGTCAGCCACACCCTGCCAGCTCTCCTCTATGACTTCTATCTCAGGCTGAAAGGCCAAAAGCCTCGGTAAGGTTGTGTGTCCACTTGTATTCTCCATGGTAGTCTGGCCTAGTTTTTTCACACAAACCGCCCTGCACATCTAGTAAGATATGCATTTCTGTTACAAACTCATACAGAGAGTATTCTGGTAATTTTCAACATTACTTATGTTGCAGCCTTACACTAAAATAATTCAAGTTCATTACAGTAAATTAGCACCCATTATTTCTGTAATGTTTGTTTGACCTGATTAGAATACATGACCTGACTAGAGAATACTTTTGAAGATACTCAGTATATACAGTTCACAAGTATATACAGTAAATGAACAAGTCATATAAATAGACACATTGCTCCAGCTTGTGATTGGATCGGTGCTCTGTTAGTTTTTTAACCTTCCTCTTGTATTAGCTTTCTGTTGTCATCTCTTATGTTAACGTGTCGGTTTTGACACATGTATTAAATCAGCTATAAAATACACTAAAAACAATTAGCTATCATCGAATTTGTTTCTCATCTCTTGGTTACCTTGTTAGGCTTCCTTATCCATGAAAATGTTGGTCTGGGCTTCTGGGCCTTTTTTTGTCAGTATACCCCTCGATTTCAATTTTTAAAAAAATGGTAAAATGAGCCTCAAGGGAATTATATTAATAAATAAAAGGTTGTTGTGTTACCTGACTATTACTGAGGAGTATAGAACACATCTCTTAATTAAATTTTTATTTATTATTATTTCATTTTAATATTAGTAACTAAAGTAACATCTATAGTGTTACGGGTCAATTTCGACCCATAGATACTTACATCAAGCAAAGGCAAAAAAAGTATTTTTTTCAGCAATAGAGTTTTAATATAAACTGAAAATGAATGAAAAGCAGAACAGGTCATGACACAAAATATAGATTTACATGGTCAAATAAACAACAACCAATCAAGCAAATCAAATGAATATAAATCAATTACTATTTCCAAAACTAATACAAAGCGAAATCAGAGTAAAAGCTTTTGTGTGCAAGAACATACAACCCCAATTCCAATGAAGTTGGGATGACGTGTTAAACAAAAATAAAAACAGAATACAATGATTTGGAAATCATTGAATGCAGCCCTATTGGGGGCACAAGCCAGTGCAAACTGTAGGCCGGTCCCAAGCCCGGATAAATGCAGAGGGTTGCGTCAGGAAGGGCATCCGGCTTAAAACTTTGCCAAACAAATATGAGCGTTCATCCAAAGAATTCCATAGAACAGAGCCTAGAACTGAATGTGGGGACTTTGAATGTTGGGACTATGACAGGAAAATCCCGGGAGTTGGTTGACATGATGATTAGGAGAAAGGTTGATATATTGTGCGTCCAGGAGACCAGGTGGAAAGGCAGTAAGGCTAGAAGTTTAGGGGCATGGTTTAAATAATTTTACCATGGTGTAGATAGGAAGAGAAATGGAGTCGGGGTTATTTTAAAAGAAGAGTTGGCTAAGAATGTCTTGGAGGTGAAAAGAGTATCAGATCGAGTGATGAGGCTGAAACTTGAAATTGAGGCTGTTATGTATAATGTGATTAGTGGCTATGCCCCACAGGTAGGATGTGACCGAGGGGTGAAAGACAAATTCTGGAAGGAGCTAGACGAAGTAGTTCTGAGCATCCCAGACAGAGAGAGAGTCGTGATTGGTGCAGATTGTAATGGACATGTTGGTGAAGGAAATAGGTGTGATGAAGAAGTGATGGGTAAGTACGGCATGCACGAACGGAACTTGGAGGGACAGATGGTGGTAGACTTTGCAAAAAGGATGCAAATGGCTGAAGTGAACACTTTTTTCCAGAAGAGGCAGGAACATAGGGTGACCTACAAGAGCGGAAGTAGAAGCACGCAGGTGCATTACGTCCTGTGCAGACGATGTAATCTGAAGGAGGTTACCGACTGTAAGGTTGTGGTAGGGTAGAGTGTGGCTATACAGCATAGGATGGTGGTGTGTAAGATGACTCTGGTGGTGGGGAGGAAGATTAGGAAGACAAAGGCAGAGCAGAGAACCATGCAGTGGAAGCTGAGACAGGACGAGTGTTGTGCAGCTTTTCGGGAAGAGGTGAGACAGGCTCTCGTTGGATAGGAGGAGCTTCCAGAAGACTGGACCACTGCAGCCAAGGTGATCAGAGAAAGGTTAGGGTGATTAAGGATAGAGATGGAAATATGTTGAATGGTGCCAGCAGTGTGCTAGCTAGATGGAAAGAATACTTCGAGGAGTTGATGAATGAGCAAAATGAGAGAGAAGGGAAAGTAGAAGAGGCAGGTGTGGTGGACCAGGAAGTGGCAATGATTAGTAAGGGGGAAGTTAGGCATTAAAGAGAATGAAAAATGGAAAGGCAGTCCTGATGAAATTCCTGTGGAGGTATGGAAGCATCTAGGAGAGGTGGCTGTGGAGTTTTTGACCAGCTTGTTCAATAGAATTCTAGTGCGTGAGAAGATGCCTGAGGAATGGAGGAAAAGTGTGCTGGTGCCCATTTTTAAGAACAAGGGGGATGTGCAGAGCTGTGGGAACTATAGAGGAATAAAGTTGATGAGCCACACAATGAAGTTATGGGAAAGAGTAATGGAGGCTAGACTCAGGACAGAAGTGAGTATTTGCGAGCAACAGTATGGTTTCATCCCTAGAAAGAGTACCACAGATGCATTATTTGCCTTGAGGATGTTGATTGAAAAGTACAGAGAAGGTCAGAAGGAGCTACATTGTGTCTTTGTAAATCTCCAGAAAGCCTATGACAGAGTGCCCAGAGAGGAACTGTGGTACTGCATGCGGAAGTCTGGAGTGGCAGAGAACTATGTTAGAATAATACAGGACATGTACGAGGGCAGCGGCACGGTGGCCGACTGGTTAGAGCGTCAGCCTCACAGTTCTGAGGACCCGGGTTCAATCCCCGGCCCCGCCTGTGTGGAGTTTGCATGTTCTCCCCGTGCCTGCGTGGGTTTTCCCCGGGTACTCCGGTTTCCTCCCACATCCCAAAAACATGCATGAATTGGAGACTCTAAATTGCCCGTAGGCATGACTGTGAGTGCGAATGGTTGTTTGTTCCCATGTGCCCTGCGATTGGCTGGCAACCAGTTCAGGGTGTACCCCGCCTCCTGCCCGATGACAGCTGGGATAGGCTCCAGCACGCCCGCGACCCTAGTGAGGAGAAGCGGCTCAGAAAATGGATGGATGGATGTACGAGGGCAGCAGAACAGCGGTGAGGTGTGCTGTAGGTGTGACAGATGAATTTAAGTTGGAGGTGGGACTGCATCAGGTAACAGCCCTGAGCCCCTTCCTGTTTGCAGTGCTGATGGATAGGCTGACAGATGAGGTTAGACAGGAATCCCCGTGGACCATGATGTTTGCAGATGACATTGTGATCTGCAGTGAAAGCAGGGAGCAGGTGGAGGAACAGTTAGAAAGATGGAGGCATGCACTGGAAAGCAAAGGAATGAAGATTAGCCGAAGTAAGACAGAATATATGTGCATGAATGAGAGTGTTGGTGGGGAAGAGTGAGGCTACAGGGAGAAGAGATAGCAAGGGTGGAGGACTTTAAATACTTGGGGTCAACCGTCCAGAGCAATGGTGAGTGTGGTCAGGAAGTGAAGAAACGGGTCCAAGCAGGTTGGAACGGGCGGAGGAAGGTGTCAGGTGTGTTATGTGACAGAAGAGTCTCTGCTCGGATGAAGGGCAAAGATTATAAAGCAGTGGTGAGGCCAGCCATGATGTACTGATTAGAGACAGTGGCACTGAAGAGACAACTGGAAGAAGAGCTTGAGGTGGCGGAAATGAAGATGTTGATGTTCGCTCTCAGAGTGACCAGGTTGGATAAAATTAGAAATGAGCTCATCAGAGTGCCAGCCAAGGTTCGATGTTTTGGAGACAAAGTTAGAGAGAGCAGACTTCGATGGTTTGGACACCTCCAGAGGAGAAATAGTGAGTATATTGGACGAAGGATGATGAGGATGAAGCTGCCAGGCAAGAGAGCTAGACCAAAGAGGTTAATGGATGTCGTGAGGAAAGACATGAGGGCAGTTGGTGTTCGAGAGGAGAATGCAGGAGATAGGCTTACATCTAAAAGGATGACGCGCTGTGGTGACCCCTAAAGGGACAAGCCGAAAGGAAAATAAGAATGATTTGCAAATCATGTTCAACCTATATTTAATTGAATACACTACAGACAAGATATTTAATGTTCAATATTGTTTTTAGCAAATTATCATTAATTTAGAATTTTATGGCTGCAACACGTTCCAAAAAAGTTGGGACAGGGTCATATTTACCACTGTGTTACATCACCTTTTCTTTTAACAACATTCAATAAACGTTTGAGAACTGAGGACACTAATTGTTGAAGCTTTGTTGGTGGAATTCTTTCCCATTCTTGCTTGATGTACAGCTTCAGCTGTTCAACAGTCTGGGGTCTCTGTTGTCGTATTTTACGCTTCATAATGCGCCACCATTTTCAATGGGAGACAGGTCTGAACTGCAGGCAGGCCAGTCTAGTACCCGCACTCTTTTACTACGAAGCCATGCTGTTGTAGCACATGCAGAATGTGGTTTGGCATTGTCTTGCTGGAATAAGCAGGGGCGTCCATGAAAAAGACGTTGGTTGGATGGCAGCATATGTTTCTCCAAAACTTGTATGTACCTTTCAGCATTAATGGTGCCTTCACAGATGTGTAAGTTACCCATGCCATTGGCACTAACAAAGCCCCATACCCATCACAGATGCTGGCTTTTGAACTTTGTGCCCATAACAGTCCGCATGGTTCTTTTCCTCTTTGGCCTGGAGCACTCGACGTCCACAATTTCCAAAAACAATTTGAAATGTGGACTTGTCGGACCACAGAACACTTTTCCACTTTGCATCAGTCCATCTTGGATGAGCTTGAGCCCTGAGAAGCCGGCGGCGTTTCTGGGTATTGTTGATGAATGGCTTTTGCTTTGCATAGTACAGTTTCAAGTGGCACTTACGGATGTAGCGCCGAACTTTATTTACTTACATTGGTTTTCTGAAGTGTTCCTGAGTCCATGTGGTGATACCTTTACACATTGATGTCGGTTTTTGATGCAGTTTGATCCTGAGGGATCGAAGGTCACAGGCAATCAATGATTTCTCCAGATTCTCTGAACCTTTTGATGATGATATGGATCGTAGATGATGAAATCCCGAAATTTCTTGCAATTGTACGTTGAGGAACATTGTCCTTAAACTGTTCGACTATTTTCTCACGCACTTGTTCACAAAGAGGTGAACCTCGCCCCATCTTTGCTTGTGAATGACTAAACAATTCAGGGAAGCTCCTTTTATACCCAATCATGGCACCCACCTGTTCCCAATTACCCTGTACACCTGTGGGATGTTCCAAACAGGTGTTTGATGAGCATTCCTCAACTTTTTTGCCACCTGTCCCAGCTTTTTTGGAACGTGTTGCCTCATAAAATTTAGTTATGAGTTTATCAGTTTGAACATTAAATATCTTGTCTTTGTAGTGTATTCAATTAAATATATATATATATGCGCCTTATGGTCGTGAAAATACGGTACTTTGTAGAAAAGCCTCTGTTTGCAATGACAGCTTCAAGACTCCCCCTGTATGGAGAAACTAGATGCCGGCATTGCTCTGGTGAGATTTTGACCCATTCCACAAAAGCAGTTTTCAAATCTTGAAGGTTCCGTGGGCTTCTTTTATGCACCTTGAGTTCCAGTTCTTTCCACAGATTTTCGATCTGATTCAAGTCAGGTGATTGGCTGGGCCATTCTAGCAGCTTTATTTTTTTTCTTTGAAACCAGTTGAGTTTTCTTGGTAGTATTTTTGGGATCATTATCTTGCTGAAATGTCCACCCTTGTTTCATTTTCATCATCCTCCTAGATGGCAGCAGATTTTTTTCAAGAATGTCTCTGTACATTCATTCTTCCTTCAATAATGTGAAGTTTACCAGTACCATTTGCTGAAAAAGCAGCCCCACACCATCATGTTCCCACCTCCAAACTTCACTGTTGGTGTGGTGTTTTGCAAGAGATGTGCAGTGCCATTTCTCCTCCAAACGTGGTATGCATCATGGCATCCAAACAGTTCAATTTTTCTCTCTTCAGATCAGACAATATTCACCCAGTATTTAACTGGCTTGTCCAAATGCTGTTCAGCAAACTTTAAATGACCTTGGACATGTTTTTTTTTTTTTTTTTCCAGCAATGGGGTCTTTCGTGTTGAGGCCATGGCGGCGGAGTGCATTACTCACCGTTTTCATTGTGACAACAGTAACTGCTAATTCCAGGTGTTTTTGAAGCTCTCCACAGGTGGTCCTTGGCTCTTGGACAACTCTTCTGATTATTCTTTGCCCTCCTCTGTCAGAAATTCTGCGAGGAACACTTGATCGAGGCAAATCTATGGTGGTATGATAAGCTTTGCACTTAGGTATTATGGCCCCAACCGTGCTCACTGGAACATTCAGAAGCTTAGATATGCGCCTGTAACCAATGCCATCGTTATGTTTTGCAGCAATTAGTTTGCGATGGTCTTAAGACAGCTCTCTGCTCTTACCCATCATGAGATGTATCTTGACTCACACCTTGGCAATGAGAGATTTTTGTAGGCCATCAATTAGTACTGAATCAGCTGGTATTCATTTGCACTGACAAATCAATCGCTGTTTGATTGATAGATTTTAGGTGTTGTCTTGGCTTTCTATGCCTTTTTGCACCTTCTTTTCTACATGTGTTCAAAACTTTTTCCCTGTGTCATTTCACATTTTTACACACAACTTAATTTCTGACCTTATTTGTTCTACTTTCTTTGTATGTATGGATTACTTGGGTTGTTCCCAACATCTGGTGAAATGTTCAGGTCAATAGCACCTTTGGAAGTATATTTAGTGAGAAAAATGGTGACGTGTTAAATACTTATTTCAGCTGCTTAATATACGTGCGTCTGTGTGTGTGTGTGTGTATAAAAACATATACCATAATTGTTTGTGTATAATGCGCACCCTTGTATAATACGCACCCCCAAAGTTGAGCGAAAACCCTTCTACATATGTATAATGCATTTTTACAATGCATGATTTTGCTTCTACCTATATGATCAAAACATGAAGTATTATCTGTATTTTGTTAGGTTTTTTTCAAGGAATTATTCTTAAGTTAACCACTTAATTGGAACACGTAATACTTTCTTTTTATTGACTTGCTCTTATTTTGAAATTCACACCCCTACTTTTATTTAGTAAATGAGAAAACACACAGTTGTGCTCAAATTTTTGATAACGCAGTTGTGGCTCAGTTGGAAGAGCGGGTCGTCCAGTGACCGAAGGGTCGCCGGTTCGAATCCCGGCTCCACAACTGTCCGCATGTCGAAGTGCCCTTGGGCAAGACACTGAACCCTAATTTCTCCCAGTGGGCCTGGCAGCACCTTGTGTGGCAGTAGCCGCCCATTGGAGTATGAATGTGTGTGTGAATGGGTAATTGTGAGGCTTTGTAAAGCGCTTTGGGCAACTTGATGGTGTAGGTAAAAGCTCTATATAATTGCAGTCCTTTGGGCACTGTGATGGTGTAGATAAAAGCGCTATTTAATTGCAGTCTATTTACCATTTACCCAGGCAGAATTTGTAAGATGGGTACAATTCTTTAAAGAAAACATGAAGGACCACGCAAAAAATATTAAATTTTATTTCAATGGGATTCAAATTAAACTGTCAAGAATGTCAGAAAAGCATTATCATTAAACAAAACATAACAATAAATAAATTAATGATGGTTGTTCAGTTTTCAGTCGTATTTATATTAAAAAAATAAATAAATAATTCCCAAATTCTGCCTTGGTATGTAAACTTGTAACTTATATGTAAGCACAACTGTACATATATTCATGTCATATGTACCCCTGTCATTTTGGAATGAGAGTTTTGGCACACTTTTTTCCTAACCTCTTGGTGGCGGTGGCATATTGGAATGAAAGTGTACAGGTTTTTCATAACCTCTAGATGGCGGCATACATTTATATAATGTGAATGTTTTTTTCATTTTCCCCTATAACTATGTATAATGCGCTTTATTGGCTTTTGACAATTTGGGGGGAGGAGGATTCACATTATACACGAGAATTTACGGTATATTTATTCCCCTCCAAAAGTATTGGAACCGCAATGTCAATTCCTTTGTTTTTGTTGTATACTGAAGACATCTGGGTTACAGATTAAGAAAGTTGAGAAATGCTCTTTTTATTTCATGGTATTTACATCTCGATGTGTTAAACAACTCTGGACTAAGACACCTTTTGTTTTAATTCATCCACTTTTCAAGTGAGCAAAAGTATCGGAATGTGACTGGTGTTTCTAGTTGCTCAGGTGTTGTCTTTTAGATTGATTACTTAAACATTAGTGCTTGGTTTTGCCTTTGGGTTTCACCTGTGAAAACTGTATTTGCTGTTAAGCAAACATGAAGACCACAGAGCTGGCTCTGGGAGAAAAGCAAAGCATTTTGAAGCTGAGAAAAGACGGAAAATCGATGAGAGCTATTGCACAAACATTGGACATAGCCAATGCAACTATTTGGAACGTCCTGAAAAAGAAAGTACTGGTGTACTGAGCAACAAACATCGAACAGGTCGGCCAACAATATCAACAGCAGTTGATAACAGCAACATTGTGAGAGCTGTGAAAAAACACCCAAAGACAACAGTCAGTGACATCACACCCAACCACCATAGGGCAGGGGTGAAGGTATCACAATCTATTGTTCGAAGAAGAGTTTGAGATAAGAAATGTACATACCACAAGATGCAAACCACTCATCAGCAAAAAGAATCGGAAGGCCAGATTGGATTTCGCAAAGAAGTGGAAAGATGAGACCAAGATTAACCTCTACCAAAGTGATGGAAAGGTCAAAGTTTGGAAAAAGAAAGAATCTGCTTATGATTCAAACCACACAAGCTCATCTGTGAAGCATTGTGGAGGTAATGTCATGGCTTGGGCTTGCATGGCTGCTTCTGGAATTGGCTCAGTAGTCTTTATTGATGATGTAACTCATGATAGTAGCAGCAGAATGAATTCTGAAGTCTACAAAACCATTTTGTCTGGAAATTTACAAAAAAATTCATCCAAACTACTCGTGAGAAGCTTCATCATGCAACAAGACAATGACCCAAAACACACAGCCAACACAACAAAGGACTTCATCAGGGGGAAAAAGTGGAAGTTCTTAGACTGGCCAAGTCAATCATTGGGCCTTAACCCAATAGAGCATGCATTTTACCTCCTGAAGAGGAGACGGAAGGGGGAAACTCCCAGAAACAAACGAACTGAAAGAGGCTGCAGTAAAGGCTTCGAAAAGCATTTCAAATGAAGAATGTAACAGTCTGGTGAAGTCAACGGGTCGCAGGTTTGATGCAGTTACTGCAAGTAAGGGTTATGCCACCAAATATTAAATGTTATACACTTAAGTTAATTTCATAATGTCTGTTCCAATACTTTTGCTCACTTGAAAAGTGGGTGGCTTCAAACAAAAGGTGCTCTCTCCTGGGTTGTTTAACACATCTTGATGTAAATACCATAAAATAAAAGCTGGAATTCTGGACTTTTGTCTCATAGTGATCTTTTGATCTGAAACCCAAATGTCTTCATGATACAACAAAAACAAAGGAATTGACCTTGCTGTTCCAGTACTTTTGGAGGGGACTGTGTGTGTGTGTGTGTGTGTGTGTGTGTTTAGGCCTGTCACGATATCACATTTGTTTTTCCCAAAAACTATCATGACAAACAATAGTATTGTTATTTTTTTATGCCACTGATATGATATTAGAGCATAATAATGCAAGTACCGTATTTTCGTGACCATAAGGCGCATAAATCTTTACTCGCTGCCTTTTTAAAAACATACGCTACCATGTATGCTAGCGTATGTTTTAGCGTGCATGCATGCTACCGTATGTTTTAAGCTAGCGTATGTTTTACCATGCCTGCGCCCAACAATACGGTGCGCCTTATGTATGTGTTGAATACAGAAATAGACCCCGTAACTGAGACTGCGCCTTTTAATACGGTGCGCCTTAAGGTCGTGAAAATACGGTACACCCTTTTTAAAAACAATTCACTTTTAATTAGAATTCTAAGAATAAGGAATATTGACATTGTAATGTGGAAAAATAAATCAAATATCCATCCATCCATTTTCTGTACCACTTATATCTTGGATACAAAATATAAATAAAACAGACTCAGGCTTTGTTCACATGAATAGCACTTAAACAAATATTAAACATTTGGCATGGAGGTTAATTGGCATTAATGCCTGAACAGGCAATTTCCTGCCAATCAAGTTTCCACTTGGTTAAGAAAAAGTGTCAAGTAGCAACATTAATAACAACACAAGTAGATCAAAGCAAACTGTTTTGATTCAAGATTTGTAGCACTTTTCAAAGGTCTGCAGCCTTTCTGTAAACGCTGTTTTGTCAATAGTATATGCTCAATGGCTACATCTCTTACAATAGTGAGTAACACTATACTGCATGTAATGTGAGCATTCATGCACGATATACTCTGTCATGTTCGCATTTGCATTGTTGGGAAAAGTGTTCCTCAATTGTAAGCTGACGGGAAACAGGAAATGTCCCAACGTGTGTTTTTTTCCCAGCTGAAGAAATTGGGTGGGATGTTTGTGTTTAAAACAGATTTTTTCACTTTGAGGTTTTAAGTTGTTGTCGTCTTTGTTGCGACTTCGCCCAAGTTAGTTGGGATAGGTTCCAGTACGCCCGCAACCCTAGTGAGGGTAGGCGGTACCCGAAAATGGAAGGAGGTACAAAGAAAATCAATTCATCCCAAGAAAATATTGGCCTCTAAATATTAAAAGACATTTGGAGCAAGTACAAGAACAAGTTGTCGAGCTGGCCACCCAGACAAATTGAGCATTAAGGAAAGAAGAGCCTTATTGATGAAAAACCGAGCGTGTGGAAAAATGTAATGTACCCGCCACCCAAATGATATGGTCTGTAAGATTGAACTCTTGAGCCTCAGTTCTACAAAGGTGTAGAGGTTCCGGAACCAGGCACCAAGCTCCACTTGCCCCATCTGTGTCTGAATTTGTCTCCAATCTCCACAGATGATCTCAGAGTGAGTTCTTGGTCACTTGGTCACGCACCAAGGCTCTTCTCTCCACATTTTTCAGTTTTGCTGATCGTCACACAGATTTTGAAATACCGGTAGGCTTACAACATAACAAATGAATAATTCAAAATTACAGTCTTTGTTTTTCAATTGGTTTTTATTTACAGTGGTATTTAGTATATGGCATTTTGAAGTGATACGTATGGTAAACTTCCATATAACAAAATATCACATTGGGTTCAGCTGTCCAAAATTAATGTGGTTGAAATTGCATTAAGCTTGTCAGCAGCTAACTTTGCCTCTATGTGCTGCTTGAAAATGCATACTCCTCATCTCATTGGACTTGTTTGCTTTGCCAGATGAAATCTGAGTCTTCTTAGTGTAGATTTGGAAGTCTTTAACTTCCACCAAAGTTATTGGTTTGAAGGCTCAGAGATCATTCAGTTTTTCTCACAAGAAGTTTTGCTGTTATGTTTTCAACACCGTGATTTAGATCAACCTCCATACTTCATTAATGCAACCCACTTATCAAATATCTTTCATATTAACTGGATTCTCTTGATGGAGCACATTTTCTGGAACTGTAAAATGCATATTTAATTTTCTTCATTAAAAAACAGTGTATTAGAACATTTGGCCATAGTTATTTAATGAATTTTAGTTTATATTAAATCACAATTAGAACAGTGGTTTACAAAAACTATGCCCGAAATCTCATTGCAGCTTTAAAACCAGTAATTACTGAATCTGCACTTAGTTGCAATGCGATGTCTTTCTACTAATGTTTTGTATACATTTTATCCAAAGAACCAACTGGATTATGTGAGAGATTAAAAGAGAATTGGGGACAATTTTAAGGTGAATTGAGGTTGAGACCGATCAAGGCATACAAATGCTTACCACTGTATAGCCAAAACTCAAATCTTTTAAGACAAGTCACTTATCACATCATGTAAATCATTGCCATAGCATGAAGATAATCTGAAAGTAGATCTGAATTAATGCTGCTTTATATTCACATTACCCTAGATCACAGGTGTCAAACTCAAGGCCTGGGGGCCAGATGTGGCCCACCACATCATTTTATGTGGCCTGTGAAAGCAAATCATGTGCATTGACTTCGTTTCGTGTTAGAATACCAGAACTGCTAATTTACTTCGTTACTAATGTTGAGATATAGTTTGGTTTTTTTAACAATCCCCTTTTTAAAATGAACTGATTACTAGTTGAACATATTTTTTACAGGCCTCTGACTTCCAAAGTAGTTATCTATTTGATGTGTATATGGTATCTGATATGAGGTGATCATACGTTTATTTGGGATCAGTCATAATGGCCCTCCGAGGGAAACCGTAACTATGATGTCGCCCACGACAAAAATGAGTTTGACACCCCTGCTCAAGATACATCAAACTGATCTCATCTACAAATAACAGCAGTACTACTAAAGCACTACTAAAACACCTGACATGCCGTTATTTTCCTTTTTCCATTATCACTCTCGTTCTCACTCAAAACGCCTTTCTACACAGCTCATTGTCTTTTCTCACCCTGCCTCGCTTTGCCACTGAGACCCCCTCCCTGAATTATGTCAGCAATATGCTCCTATCCCTTAATCTTCATGCTACATCTGCCTTACCTCACCTTCTTACTTATCTAAGGATGATGAAGACAATCACTCGCCTTCATAAAGCCATGATGGTGCTGGAATATTTTACTAGTCACTCCTGGGTATGGAGCACAGACAACGTAGCCATGTTGATGGCCCACATGAGCCCTGAGGATAAAAAGGTAAGAGAGTCATAAACAGACAGATACATTGTCATTGCCATTGTCACACATTATAGGTCACCAAGGTTATAGGAAACAAAAACGTTTGAAATAACTAAAACTAAAATTGAAAAAACATTTTTGTAAACAAAATAAAAACGAGTGTTTAAAAAAAACGTTAACTAAAACGATATTTTACGTTTGCAAAACTAACAAACTATAAGTATAGCGAAAATATCCTTCGTTTTCATCTTTGTCAATTAATTTTATACATGAGCTTTCAGCGTTGATTTTAAATGTATTTGTTTCGGATAAATACATAGATAAAGAATGTATACGGAAGGAAGGTAGAACAGTACTTTGGGAATTTTAGTCTTACTGTGTGTTGCCGAGAAGTGACGCCATCGGACAGCGCCGTTGTATTGACGGCTCGCCAGACCAAGCTCAAGTTTTGCCGTGAGACAACTTTTACGTGCAAGTAAATTTTTTGTTGCTACGTGGTGCTAACAGAAACGGCTAAGACGGCTGCCGACTAGCTAGGGTCTTCATGGAACCTGCACATCGGTTATTCGTCTTTTGGGGGAAATTCAGAGAAACGGACAACTGCCGAGAGTCTCAAAATGCCGTTGTTTCCAGCCATGAAAGGCAGATGTGAAAACAGACAAGGAGTTTGTCTTGCTGACACAGCATGTGATTGACCTACTGCCAACAACCCTTCAGCAAAACTTGAAAAGCTTGGTCACAATCATGGACTCGAAAAAAAATAAAAAGACTGGATGCACTTTCACTGGAGATACAGGATGTAAAAGCAAGCTTACTTTCTATTTATCAATCTAACAGTCACACATCTGAAAGTCCACTTGAGAAGTTTGCAATTTAGCAATAAGGGAAGAAAAACATGCAAATAAGAACTTGATTTTTTGTGTGATTTAAACATAAACACATTTTAAAAAAAGCCATACTACATGTCTCATGAATGGTTTTACTGTACGTTGTGATGCATCTAATCAAACCTTGAAACAGTATTATATATGCACTGCACTTATTGCACGTCAAATTCTGTGGACTGTTATACAGTACCTGTATTTGATTTGTTTCTGTTATAAATTAATTTTTCTAAATGGTAATTTTTGAATTTTTATTACAGTCTAGCTACTGTGATTTTTTTTTTAATCTCACACTGAAACTAATAAAAACAACTAAAATGAAGCATTTCGGGGGAAAAAACCTAAAACTAATAAAAACTAACAAACCCGCTCTAAAAACGAATTAAAACTAACTGAATTTGAAAAAGAGAAGTCAAAACGAAATTTAAAAACTAGTTGTAATCTAAAATCCAAAACTATTATAACCCTGGTGTTAACACCACTCTTTGAAAGAAGTGTATGCTGGTTGGCAGACAGTTACACAGTTGTTACTGTGTGTTAATGTGTTGTTGAAAGGTGCGGCATAATTGAGTACACTGGGGGACGCAATTTTTGTTGTTAGGTCTGACAGCTGTTTTTAACTAATTTTTCAGTGCGGAATCAAAAACTGATCTCAGTTTTTCTCCATCTCAAGTTTTTTAACTATAGATATCAGTTTTCTTAAATATGAAAAATACTGTACTTAACAGAAATGTGCTTTTATAAAAAAAAAATTCAAATATTGACATACAATGAAAGAAACAGGCATGACTGCATTGATTATTTAACATGTGTTTTACAAAGGATATGAATCCTCTTAATCCCTATTATGCTAGCTTTCTGTTTGCAGATATTGATCGTACTGACCTATTGGGAACTGCACACACTTCTCACCACACTGTCTCAATTGTGACTGCACAAACGAGTTGCAACATAACTGTAGATCACTCCAATTGTAATCAGCTGGCAAGTCTTACTACAGCTAATCAGTGGGATTTTGCTTATCTGGAGGGTAAGCTGTGGAGAAAAAAAACTTGACGTGCTAGAAAAAAACTGACTGAAATTTTGGAATCAGCATGCCAATTGTAGTTTTAATCAGCATAAAAATCTAACTCAACAGAATTTTTTTTTCAAATTGTTCCCCAGTGTAATTGCGGGTAGTTTGCCAGCATCTTCTGTGGATGAGAAAATCAACAGAACAGCTCAGTGTCGTTAACAAAATTCCTAAGCGAGAAGGTGACACTGTGTACTACGAGCCCACTGCCCGTCCACAGGCCGAGAGGAGTCACAAAAGCCTGTTCGCTCATGAGCTAGCTGGTGGCTAGTGTCTCACGTCGCGGCGTAGAAAACCCCCTCGACAAGCCGGTGGGATATATGACAGCCACCGGAAACTTTAACCGGATATGTTTTTGCGGTTTAAACGTAGGGGATGTGTAAGCATAAATTGTAGATGAAGTACCATTCATTCTTCAGACAATGGCTTGATTTTCCATGATCTGAAGACCCATATTATATACTTAACAATTTTTTTATTTTTTTAAATCATTCAAATATGGCAGGGTTGTTAACAGCGCACTTCTTTGGTTGTCAAATTTTAAGACATTTTCACTTTACAGGGACTTTATGAAATGAGAAGTTGCTGCAATAAGTTGGTGTTATCACTTGTTTCATACATATTCACGTGAAAGTCACTACACCAAATCAAAAGTAATCTTTCTAAAAGAACTGAAGCAAATCTGGATTAGCGGGTCCTGTCCTCTGTTTAAGTGTTGCTTCCACTGTGACAATACAAATACAGTATGACAATATTTCTCCATTTTGCTGCTGTAGGTGTTTAATTTCGACGTGCGTCAGCTGAACTGGGCAGAGTATATGGAAAATTACTGCATGGGCACTAAAAAATATGTCCTCAATGAAGAGCTGTCGGGCCTGCCTGCTGCACGCAAGCACCTGAACAAGTTAGTGTGTTTTGCATTAAACATGCAGTTCTGCCAACAAACAGAAAATGGGGGGCTGATAACGAGACTGGCTTTGCCTCTTGGTCCATTCACATTTAGATTTGATTGACACTTAATCAAGCAGCATGTTTTAAGTCTTTTGTTTTCTGGCAAATAAAAATGCAACTTTTTCTGACAGGATTGGTAGAACAAATGATTAATAAAATGTCTTTGATAAACATGTTTCTTCTTTACATGCATACTAAATCACAAGGGTTTCTCTTCCTTTCTAGGCTGAGGAATATCCGCTACACGTTTAACACCATCCTTGTGGTGCTCATCTGGCGCATTTTCATTGCCCGGTCTCAGATGGCTAGAAACATCTGGTACTTTGTAGTGAGCCTCTGCTTCAAGTTTCTCTCCTACTTCCGAGCGTCTTCCACCATGAAATAATAATCCAGAGTCCCAGTGGAGGGTGGCAAGAAAATACTGGCTATGGGTGTTCAAAGAAATGTGCAAATCTATTCGATCGGTTCTCTGTGTCCCCTGTACACTATAAACAACTGGAGCCATCAAAACAGTTATAAACACAGATTAAGTACCACTGGAGTCCGGAATCCACAGCCTTAAATGTTGCAAACCTTTTTTTATATTCTGATCTCTGACATTTCATTAAATTCACATTGGATATTAGTCAAGTTTATGTAAGAATCTAAGTCAAATGGGCCTGATTTTGTTGTGCTTTTCATGTTTCATTCATGTTTCAGAGTACTTGCCATGCTCCCTTCCAACCATGAAGAACACTGCTGGTTTGAGTCAGTCCAACTACACTGTGTTGTGTTACTTGAAGCATTGTGTTTACCCTCCTACCGTGTGTGTCTGTGTGTGTGTGTGTGTGTGCACATACTGTATATGTATACATATAAATACAGTATGTATACGGTATACATACTGTAGATATGCATACGATATATACAGTGGGTATGGAAAGTATTCAGACCCCCTTAAATTGTTCACTGTGATATTGCAGCCATTTGCTAAAATATTTTTTTCCCTTCCTTCCTCAATGTACACAGAGCAACCCATTTTCCATCCATCCATTTTCTGAGCCGCTTCTCCTCACTAGGGTCGCGGGCGTGCTGGAGCCTATCCCAGCTGTCATCGGGCATGAGGCGGGGTACACCCTGAACTGGTTGCCAGCCAATCGCAGGGCACATAGAAACAAACAACCATTCACACTCACAGTCATGCCTACGAGCAATTTAGAGTCTCCAATTAATGCATGTTTTGGGGATGTGGGAGGAAACCGGAGTGCCCGGAGAAAACCCACGCAGGCACGGGGAGAACATGCAAACTCCACACAGGCGGGGACGGGGATTGAACCCCGCACCTCAGAACTGTGAGGCTGACGCTCTAACCAGTCGGGCCCCGTGCCACCCACCCCATTTTGACAGGAAAAAAAAACAATTGTTAAAATTTTTGCAGATTTATTAAAAAAGAAAAACTGAGCTATCACACAGCCATACGTATTTAGACCTTTTACTCAGTATTTAGTAGAAGCACGCTTTTGAGCTAATACAGCCATGAGTCTTTTCGGGAATGATTTAAGTTTTTCACACCTGGATTTGGGGATCCTCTGCCATTCCTCCTTGCAGATCCTCTCCAGTTCTGTCAGGTTGGATGGTGAACGTTGGTGGACAGCCATTTTCAGGTCTCTCCAGAGATGCTCAATTGGGTTTAAGTCAGGGCTCTGGCTGGGCCATTCAAGAACAGTCACGGAGTTGTTCTGAAGCCACTCCTTCGTTATCGTAGCTGTGAGCATAGGGTCATTGTCTTGTTGGAAGATGAACCTTCGGCCCAGTCTGAGAATCTGAGCACTCTGGAGAAGGTTTTCGTCCAGGATATCCCTGTACTTGGCCGCATACATCTTTTCTTCGATTGCAACCAACCTCCCTGTCCCTGCAGCTGAAAAACACCCCCACAGCTTGATGCTGCCGCCACCATGCTTCACTGTTGGGACTGTATTGGACAGGTGATGAGCAGTGCATAGTTTTCTCCACACATACCGCTTAGAATTGAGGCCAAAAAGTTATATCTTAGTCTCATCAGACCAGATAATCTTATTTCTCACCATCTTGGAGTCCTTCGGGTGTTTTTTAGCAAACTCCATGCGGGCATTCATGTGTCTTGCGCTGAGGAGAGGCTTCCGTCGGGCCAATCTGCCATAAAGCCCCGACTGGTGGAGGGCTGCAGTGATGGTTGACTTTCTAGAACTTTCTCCCATCTCCCAACTGCATTTGTGGAGCTCAGCCACAGTGATCTTTGGGTTCTTCTTTACCTCTCTCATGAAGGCTCTTCTCCCCCGATGGCTCAGTTTGGCCGGACGGCCAGCTCTAGGAAGGGTTCTGGTCATCCCAAACGTCTTCCATTTCAGGATTATGGAGGCCACTGTGCTCTTAGGAACCTTAAGTGCAGCAGAATTTTCTTTGTAACCTTGGCCAGATCTGTGGCTTGCCACAATTCTGTCTCTGAGCACTTCAAGCAGTTCCTTTGACCTCATGATTCTCATTTGCTCTGACATACACTGTGAGCTGTGAGGTATTGTATAGACATCCATCCATCCATCCATTTTCTGAGCCGCTTCTCCTCACTAGAGTCGCGGGCGTGCTGGAGCCTATCCCAGCTAATATCGGGCAGGAGGCGGGGTACACCCTGAACTGGTTGCCAGCCAATCGCAGTTAGCTTACAGCACCTGGTATTCCCAGGCGGTCTCCCATCCAAGTACTAACCAGGCCCGCCCCTGCTTAGCTTCCGAGATCGGACGAGATCGGCCGTTCTCAGGGTAGCATGGCCGTAAGCCCTTGTATAGACAGGTGTGTGGCTTTCCTAATCAAGTCCAATCAGTATAATAAAACACAGCTGGACTCCAATGAAGGTGTAGAACTATCTCAAGGATGATCAGAAGAAATTGAAGTTAAGAGTGTCACAACAAAGGGTCTGAATACTTATGGCTGTGTGATATTTCAGTTTTTATTTTTTAATAAATCTGCAAAAATGTCAACAATTCCAGTTTTTTTTCAGTCAATATGGGGTGCTGTGTGTACATTGATAAAAATGAACTTAAATGATTTTAGCAAATGGCTGCAATATAACTGAAAAATTAAAGGGGGTCTGAATACTTTCCGTACCCACTGTACATACTGTAAATGTGTGTATACAGTATATGTATACGCTATATACATATTGATTTGAGATGCCTTAACAGTTGGCCCACAAATGCAGAAAATGTATACCTGTTGGCAAGTAGGCTGCAGTTTCACATTTAAGTGTGATTTACTGAATCCAATCATTTTGAGAGAGCTTGTTTGGTCAGGGTAACCACCCACCTCCTCCACCACTAAACGTTAAAACTAAAGCCATGTGATTGATATTAATCACAAATCTACAACTGCTGACATATCTGTTTTAAGGGTTGCTTCTAAGTGATCTTTAAACAACTGTTTCAATTTTGATCCCTTGTTTGCCAAAGGCCAGCCCCTCAGCTATTTATTGCTAGTCGTAATGCAAGTTTGATCATGCACAATGTACAGTAGTTACCAGTGCCTGTTGCTTGCTCACTAAGCTATTTTTCTATGTTGGTCATTTGTGACAATTTTAAAGATATTTTTTTTCTAATTACTAATTAAAATGAGTGTTTGTGTGAGGTTTTTGTAGAAGTTTTCAAAGTGCAAACCTCCTTTTTAATCATGTTAAGGATGCGTTTACCTCTATAAGGGCACTCTAACACTAAACCTTTGTAGATCACCTGTCTTTCAGTTTTCCTGAAGGGTTGGCACTTCAGACGTATGTCTGTGTGCGTCTCCTATTTTCCTAAGAACACTACAATGTTTGAAGAATCTGGGTGTGACTTTGCTGATGTTTGCTCATGTTTGTACTTCTCTATGGCTTAGGTGACAACTTTCACACGTTCATGTGTTGTCCTATGAATGTCTTGGAGTGAAAAAAAGTTATTTGTTTTCGTCTATTACTTCTACAGTTTTGCATTTAGTGCCTAAACATTTGCAACTTTGTGAAAACAGGAGAGCTGTTATCAAAATATTTTGTCACTTGCTCTATATAGGTAGATTTCAAACTAAGTTGTATTTTTGTAATTATATTGTGAGGGTCTTTAACCTACCCAAAGCCTAGTAAACCAATACTATCTGCTTTAAATCCTTTAGCAGAGAAAACATGAAAGCTTTTGCATTTCAAGTTTGTTGATTTTTGTTTGAATATTATACTGTATTTACATGTTTTTTTTCATGTAACTAAATAAGATAGCCTGTCAGCTCCAACCAGTCTGTAAATACATGTTATTTTAAGTCAAGTCTAATGTAACCGTATGTAATCTGCGGGAAATGAGAAATGAATTTATTGAGAAACTTTATCCATGTGAAGGCGTGAGTCCAGTTTTGTAGTGTGTGTGTGCGCGTGCGTGCGTGCGTGTGTGTGAGAGAGAGAAATAAGAATTTGAATTTCGACTCCAGATTTTTTTGTTTGGTGTTGTACTTGAAGTAAGAAAGATGAACTGAATAATGTCATCAAATTGTTCATTCAGTAGCATTGCAGAACTAACCAAAGCATCATATTGACTTAGAAAGTAATCTGGTATATGTTCTGATCCAAATCTGATGAGAAAATGATACCATAGGTCTAAATGTTAAGAGCGCTTATACAGCCATCTTATTTTTTGTTAAACTTTATTGCGCAAATTCCAAGAAATAGAATCCCATTGGTATCTAAATTCAGAAATTGACACAATCGACATAGTTTTGGTTTGGGAGTATACATCCCAGTAGATATTGGATTGATTTGCCAAATGTTGGTGAATCCTGTCTTATTTGGATCTGATCTGACCATTAACAGATTTCAGGACCTTTTAATACAATGTACTTTGAATAATGATGTCCCTGGAAACTTATTTACACGAGTTATGTATCTGCTGGCTAATCAATATTCCAAGAGCCAGTGGGGTTTTCAGCCTCTTTCAAGTTCCTATCCTCTGTTCAAGATTTGTCAGGTACATCCAACTGATACAAAATGCGGGGTTTGGTTTTTGACATTCCTACTCCAACTGATATGGTAAACAAATGTATATGCTGTTTATCTGGAGTTTATTTATTAAGCAGAAACTACGATAAGATGCTTCGTATTTCATACAATGTCATTTTTGTTGGAACCTGACTGATTAATCGTTCCTAACTCAGTCACAGCTCCTGTATTTGTGTATTCACTGCAGAATAAATCAACTGGTGCCTATTTTTTTTTTAACCAAAAAAATAAGAAATAAAGTTTGTTTGAAACAAACCATTAATCTCTCTCTGTACAGTTGACCTGGTCCCATCAGTGTAACAGACCAGTCCTCCACTTTCACATGTACTTTGTGGAGGTCAGATTAAAGAGGTGGATCTTGAGAAGCTACGTTAAGAGTTAATGCTGCCATTGGGATTAATTTCCTCTCATATTGCATACAGTGTGTTTCAAATCTCAAAGTTTTAGTCACTAAAGGTGGAATCATGTTAAATCACATAAGCTTTTAACATACATGCAAATCAGTCACCTTTCGGCGAAATTCACCGTTTTCAACTCAAAATAGTCCATTTCGAGTCGTATAGATCCGATGAGTTTTTCCTGGGGCGGGGAGGGGGGTCGCCATCACTGTCATTTTAGGCTGTTTCATACTCCTTGAACGCTGGCAGTTAGATCCATTCCACATTTCTTCGACTCCCGCATTTGGCGGTTTCCTCCAATCCAATTTAAGCGCTAGTGACATTTAAGTCTAGTTCAGCAATTAAACAAACGCAAGAAAGTCACATGAGCTCACACAACGTCTTCTATTGGGCCTCCTTGGCATAGGAATTAACCCTAAATAAACCAGCCCCGCTGATCGTCGTGCTACGTGGCGGCCATGTTGGGAAGGTCGTCGTTACCATGAAGGCAACGGCGCGCTACTTGTGTTTACATTTAGACGAACAAAAACAACAGCTTTGTGTTGTAGTTGTATTTCAGTATTTGTCTGGCACTGTATGCCAAAATTGTGGATATTTCTGCCCACTTATAACTTCAGAAAACACCTAGCAGTAAATTGCAGATGTTTTGTTGTAGTTTTTGACTGTGCATACACACACACACATACAGCAATGTCAGAATTTGCACATTCACATTTTATTTTATTTTTATTTTATTGATGTTCATGCAGCGGTTAAAAAAATTAAAAGTTACTATTTACTCATTACTTTAATAATTATTTCACTGTGTACTTTTTACTCTTACTCAAGTAATTATTTGGAGGACTACTTTTTACTTTTACTTGAGTCACATTGTCAAGTAACAGTACTCTTACTTCAGTACAATATTTGGCTACTCTACCCACCTCTGAAGCGGATGTCCTCTTGCTACTCTTATGTTTAATCAACATTTTTGCTCATCAGATCAGCCAGTGTCGTATTTGTTGCACTGGTCTTTTGTATATTCGCGTTGAGGTGCTGCGGGTCTTGGTCCTGGTTGCGGTCCCAGCAGAACTGCGAGCAGATCCGCTAGTACATCTTGTATTAATTAGGAAACGCGCCTACAATTATCTAATTAGTTTACGGATGTTCAAGTTAAATGCATTAAGCGACGGAGCGATTTTAGGGATTATGTCACAACACTTAATTATCTAACTTCAAATTCAGAAATGGCCAATATAACGGAAAAATACTGTACTTAATATTGTCCTGGAGGATACATTTGGGATTAGCCTTTGAAGTTGGTATTAGTGAAAAATGAAGTGAAACAGACTGATTTTAGTCCATGTAGAATCCAGAATGAGTGCTTAAAGAGGAGGATGCTATTCATCTGGCACAGCTTGAAGCAGGCATCAGGTGCAGGTGGAGATGGGCCGGGCTCAAGATGGAGGCCAGAGCGAAAAAGCAAAGAAATTAGCCAAATTTAATTTTAATCTTAAATTTGTACATCAACATGTACTTGAGTGGTGTAAATACATGTTTTTCTGCTTGAAGAAAATTGTGTATTTTGCCTTATTGTACTCTTCAGACTCCTCCAGATTGCTTAGTTTATGTTAAAATTAAAATAAAAAATTCTCTACGGGGCTCTGGGGGATCCCCCCAGACCCTCCTACAATGTTTTTTTTTTTTTGGTCACATTTTTCATGCCTTTGGTGTTTGCATGTCTGTTTTAAGAGCTGTATGTCTGGCACATCATGTGGCTACACAAACTACACTCAAATAGCCAGGTCAAAAAAAAAAAGTTTAGACAATTCCTGACACCCGTAAAACTGATTCCTTTGTGTTGGTCAGATTTGTGAACAACCCTTATACTCATGGCCCAAATCCGTATGTTGAATAAATAGCTGTTTCACCTTTTCTTTGGCATGAAATTGATGCAGTGTACTGTATACAGTATCACACCTAGAATTTTTTTTTATATTTGACAAACCTGTTGTTACCCACTGGCTTCATACATGTCATTAGATTTACTTCTCATTGACTACCTCCAGCGGCACGGTGGCCGACTGGTTAGAGCGTCAGCCTCACAGTTCTGAGGTGCGGGGTTCAATCCCCGTCCCCGCCTGTGTGGACTTTGCATGTTCTCCCCGTACCTGCGTGGGTTTTCTCCGGGCACTCCGGTTTCCTCCCACATCCCAAAAACATGCGTTCATTGGAGACTCTAAATTGCCTGTAGGCATGACTGTGAGTGCGAATGGTTGTTTGTTTCTATGTGCCCTGCGATTGGCTGGCAACCAGTTCAGGGTGTACCCCGCCTCCTGCCCGATGACAGCTGGGATAGGCTCCAGCACGCCCGCGACCCTAGTGAGGAGAAGCGGCTCAGAAAATGGATGGATGGATGACTACCTCCACCAAGTGTGCATCATACAAGGCAAGAAGTGTTTTGTTTACTATTTGTTCATTTGGTACTTGTTAGCAGGACTCCGAAAAAATACATTAACTGTGTTCCATTACACTTTTGAGCCGTTGTACATGGGCCAAAGCACAGTGAATCCAGATAGTCGTATTTACATCTTTGGCCTTCAAAGAAAACATGACATGTATTTTGTGCTCTTTTATGCAACACATGACAACCGTTGCCTGGAGGTTGCCCAGCAACAAGTGTACTACTCCCACTGGGACGTGGGCCATAATGCTGCATAAACAGGAACCAGGGGCTTACATGGCTTATAATGGGACCTCTAAGGCAGAAAATATACTCACATTCACACTGCCTCTCTAAAGTTATGCTCATTCCATAGGTTAGAGCATGTTATGGTGCCCATTGAAGCGTGGTTTGCCGCAAACTACAGCATATTAGACAATCAATTACCAATGCTGCAATTCAAATTCTGTGGAGAATGTTGGGGTAATGTAGTGATAGGCTACTGCCTGACCATTGTATGAACACCCAGTTAGTTAGGTGACAACTTTCACACGTTCATGTGTTGTCCTATGAATGTCTTGGAGTGAAAAAAAGTTATTTGTTTTCGTCTATTACTTCTACAGTTTTGCATTTAGTGCCTAAACATTTGCAACTTTGTGAAAACAGGAGAGCTGTTATCAAAATATTTTGTCACTTGCTCTATATAGGTAGATTTCAAACTAAGTTGTATTTTTGTAATTATATTGTGAGGGTCTTTAACCTACCCAAAGCCTAGTAAACCAATACTATCTGCTTTAAATCCTTTAGCAGAGAAAACATGAAAGCTTTTGCATTTCAAGTTTGTTGATTTTTGTTTGAATATTATACTGTATTTACATGTTTTTTTTCATGTAACTAAATAAGATAGCCTGTCAGCTCCAACCAGTCTGTAAATACATGTTATTTTAAGTCAAGTCTAATGTAACCGTATGTAATCTGCGGGAAATGAGAAATGAATTTATTGAGAAACTTTATCCATGTGAAGGCGTGAGTCCAGTTTTGTAGTGTGTGTGTGCGCGTGCGTGCGTGCGTGTGTGTGAGAGAGAGAAATAAGAATTTGAATTTCGACTCCAGATTTTTTTGTTTGGTGTTGTACTTGAAGTAAGAAAGATGAACTGAATAATGTCATCAAATTGTTCATTCAGTAGCATTGCAGAACTAACCAAAGCATCATATTGACTTAGAAAGTAATCTGGTATATGTTCTGATCCAAATCTGATGAGAAAATGATACCATAGGTCTAAATGTTAAGAGCGCTTATACAGCCATCTTATTTTTTGTTAAACTTTATTGCGCAAATTCCAAGAAATAGAATCCCATTGGTATCTAAATTCAGAAATTGACACAATCGACATAGTTTTGGTTTGGGAGTATACATCCCAGTAGATATTGGATTGATTTGCCAAATGTTGGTGAATCCTGTCTTATTTGGATCTGATCTGACCATTAACAGATTTCAGGACCTTTTAATACAATGTACTTTGAATAATGATGTCCCTGGAAACTTATTTACACGAGTTATGTATCTGCTGGCTAATCAATATTCCAAGAGCCAGTGGGGTTTTCAGCCTCTTTCAAGTTCCTATCCTCTGTTCAAGATTTGTCAGGTACATCCAACTGATACAAAATGCGGGGTTTGGTTTTTGACATTCCTACTCCAACTGATATGGTAAACAAATGTATATGCTGTTTATCTGGAGTTTATTTATTAAGCAGAAACTACGATAAGATGCTTCGTATTTCATACAATGTCATTTTTGTTGGAACCTGACTGATTAATCGTTCCTAACTCAGTCACAGCTCCTGTATTTGTGTATTCACTGCAGAATAAATCAACTGGTGCCTATTTTTTTTTTAACCAAAAAAATAAGAAATAAAGTTTGTTTGAAACAAACCATTAATCTCTCTCTGTACAGTTGACCTGGTCCCATCAGTGTAACAGACCAGTCCTCCACTTTCACATGTACTTTGTGGAGGTCAGATTAAAGAGGTGGATCTTGAGAAGCTACGTTAAGAGTTAATGCTGCCATTGGGATTAATTTCCTCTCATATTGCATACAGTGTGTTTCAAATCTCAAAGTTTTAGTCACTAAAGGTGGAATCATGTTAAATCACATAAGCTTTTAACATACATATAATTTTTTTTTATATTTGACAAACCTGTTGTTACCCACTGGCTTCATACATGTCATTAGATTTACTTCTCATTGACTACCTCCAGCGGCACGGTGGCCGACTGGTTAGAGCGTCAGCCTCACAGTTCTGAGGTGCGGGGTTCAATCCCCGTCCCCGCCTGTGTGGACTTTGCATGTTCTCCCCGTACCTGCGTGGGTTTTCTCCGGGCACTCCGGTTTCCTCCCACATCCCAAAAACATGCGTTCATTGGAGACTCTAAATTGCCTGTAGGCATGACTGTGAGTGCGAATGGTTGTTTGTTTCTATGTGCCCTGCGATTGGCTGGCAACCAGTTCAGGGTGTACCCCGCCTCCTGCCCGATGACAGCTGGGATAGGCTCCAGCACGCCCGCGACCCTAGTGAGGAGAAGCGGCTCAGAAAATGGATGGATGGATGACTACCTCCACCAAGTGTGCATCATACAAGGCAAGAAGTGTTTTGTTTACTATTTGTTCATTTGGTACTTGTTAGCAGGACTCCGAAAAAATACATTAACTGTGTTCCATTACACTTTTGAGCCGTTGTACATGGGCCAAAGCACAGTGAATCCAGATAGTCGTATTTACATCTTTGGCCTTCAAAGAAAACATGACATGTATTTTGTGCTCTTTTATGCAACACATGACAACCGTTGCCTGGAGGTTGCCCAGCAACAAGTGTACTACTCCCACTGGGACGTGGGCCATAATGCTGCATAAACAGGAACCAGGGGCTTACATGGCTTATAATGGGACCTCTAAGGCAGAAAATATACTCACATTCACACTGCCTCTCTAAAGTTATGCTCATTCCATAGGTTAGAGCATGTTATGGTGCCCATTGAAGCGTGGTTTGCCGCAAACTACAGCATATTAGACAATCAATTACCAATGCTGCAATTCAAATTCTGTGGAGAATGTTGGGGTAATGTAGTGATAGGCTACTGCCTGACCATTGTATGAACACCCAGTTAGTGGAGCTCTCAAGTGCTTGTCCTGTCTGTTCTGTATCCAGGTCCAGGAGCATGGGCACATCAGCCCCTGGTGTACTAGTAGTGTCGATTGTTTCTAGACTGTTACACTAATTTGTTCACTGGCTTTTATGGGACAGTTATGGTTGAGTCCTATAAAAGTGCTGCAAATGTGGCATTATCAGGAAAAACTATCCAAGTCATTCTGTAGATCTGCTGTATGTTGCTTCATCTCCTAGTAGGTACAGTAGATAATGAAACTGTTGTTTTTGTTGTGAAGCTTCATGATGAATCATGGATTATTTATTTTGGCTACAAAATAAGTTGTATTGTTTTCTCAACAGCGTTGAGAAAACAGAACCCACCTTATTTTGTTTGTGTGTGACTGATTAACTCATGACTGTGGTAAATTTGTTTAAAGGTGAGATTTTATGTGCCTGTCAGGAACCACATGGTGCCTCCCTCAGTGTTAATGTCTAGTAAGTGACCAAGTGCTCTGAAAGGGCACAACCCTCCTTCTATTCCTTCCTTTGTCTTGCTGTTCTACCTATTCACAAAGAGGCTGTGTTTACTGTTGCTCACCTTGTAAAGCTTTTACCTTAAAGGTCCCATGTTTTACCAAATTAACTTTTTCTAGTATTTGGGATGTTTTACTGGCTCTATGGTGCCTCAGTAAACGTGAAATATGAATTAAAATAGTCCACACATTCCTGGGCGACAGACGTTTTTCGGCCGAGAAGCCTGAAATCAGGTCCTTCGGATTTTTCGAGCTTATCTACGTCAACTGGCGAAGATCTCCGCCTACTTCTCCGCCACTGAGCCAACGTTGCGCTACCGTGAAGGTAGTACATCTCATTTTCCAATCACTGCCACCGAGGACAAGCAATGCGTGGTAGGGCTGATTGGGGATTGTCATCAGGTGTGCTAGAGTAGGAGATGGTGTTTTTGCTAACAACTGGAAAATCCAAATCATATCGAAGGCACAACTTTTTGGATTTGGCGGTTGACAGAAACTGGTATGTGATGACATGATGCCCAATCGGGGTAGAGGAGAATGATATGGAATATAATAGCTGGACACCAGTGATGAGTGGGAAAGTAAGGGGAAAGGAGAAAAATGGGAGAGAGGAGTTGGGCGGGGATAGAATCCAAAAGAGTAAGCAAATTTTGGAGGAAAATAGTTTGGATGAAGGGTGTAATGAAATTGTGCAAAAGGGCTTTGAGAGAGGGATGTAAAATCATAGTAAGGTTCAATAAAGAAGAAATAGATTAGTATACTCTAAGACCAGTAATGCTGTCAAGGAAACTAAAAACAAAGCTTTGGGACGTAGAGGTGGCGAAAACGTTGAGGGATGGAAACATGTAAACCGGAGGAACAGAAAAATAAAGCTAGTCAAATCGAAAGCATCTGCAAGAAAAAAGTGAGGGACATTGTAGTCCTGGGTGAAGAGAAAGCTACCAGACAAGTGATAAGACTCAGGCGATGTATTTGTTGGGGTAATGTGAGCAGGATTCAAAGATGGTAAAGAAATTGGATTGGGAAAAGGATGGATAGTCTAACGATACAGTTCCAGGATGGTGTTCTACCAGTGAGAGTGACAGTGGGGTGTATGAGTTACCCAGTGAGGCTATATAGCCCACCAATGCTTACATGTTATAAATTTCAGAGATTTGGGCACATTGCAGTGGTATGTAAGGGAAAATAAAGATGCTCTAAACATGGAGGAGATCACAGTCGAGGAGTGTAAAGAGGAGGGGCAAGATAAATGTAACTGCGGAGGTCAGCACTGAGTAACATAGAGGTTGTGAAGTGAGGAAGAAGGCCGTTGAAATAAAGCAGGTTAAAGCCATGAAAGCTGAAGCCATGAAAAAAGTACAACAAAAGGAAAGGAATTAAACTGAGTGGGGGAACAACACAACGATTAGAAAGAGGCCAAATAGAGAAATGAAATGAACTGAAAGCTGAAAAACATATTCATTATATATGTAATCAATTGTTCTGACCAGGTAAAACACAAAACTGAAAAAAATTTAATTGTGGAGGGAGCTGAGAAGTTTTTGGGTGTTAAGCATGTAACGTGGGAACAAATAAATAAAAGACAGGAAACGCAAGGGAAATCAGGATGATCAGGAGACATGAAAATCTGATTATTTTACAAAGCAATGTTAGAAGTGGGCAAGAATTTAAAGGTTTTATTGAATATCTAGGAAGGAAACCAGAAATTGTATACTTTTAAGAAACATGGCTTAAAACAACTATTGATTTTGTTATAAACACATGTAATAGCATACTACAGATAGAGAACAGGGGAATGGGGGAGGGTGTATCTTTTTTTTCCAGCTGCATGGCCTTGCAGAATGGTGGATCTGTATGCCTTTGTGCTGGAACAGTTTTGCTGTGCAACAGGGGAGTTTGAAATACTTCCTTTTTTTTAAATTTGTTTTTTTTAAATTTTGTCATTATTCTGATGTTTATTGAAAATGCAGCCGAACAGAAAACAAGGAATACAATACAGAATACAATACAGAGTTGTGGGAAAAGGTAAAGATCTGGAGTTCATACCTGTAAAAATTTGGACATGATAAGGAAACATCATTGCTAACGCTCGCCGATCAAGTCAACGAAATTGAAAAAAAACACCCCGACTCACCCCTCATTATTCTTGGGGACTTTAACAAAGCTAAACTCAACCACGAACTCCCTAAATACAAGCAGCACATCGACTGTCCTACCAGGGAAAATAATACTTTAGACCACTGCTACACCGCGGTAAAAAACGCATACCGTGCTATACCTCGTGCAGCCTTGGGCTCGTCTGATCACTGCTTAATTCACTTAATACCGACGTACAGGCAAGAACTTAAATGTGCGAAGCCTACAGTGAAAACAGTCAAAAAGTGGACAAATGAAGCCAAGATGGAACTTCAAAGCTGCTTAGACTGCACAGACTGGAGTGTCTTTGAAAATTCAGCTGGCAGCCTGGATGAATATACGGACACTGTTACATCCTATATCAGTTTCTGTGAAGAGGTCTGTGTTCCAACAAAATCATTTCGCACATTCAACAACAATAAGCCGTGGTTCACTGCTAAACTTAAGCAGCTTCGCCAAGCTAAGGAGGACGCATATCAGAGCGGGGACAGGGCCCTGTATAATCGAGCTAGAAACCAGCTGACCAAAGAAATTAACATTGCAAAGAGGATCTATACAGCAAAGTTGGAAAAACAGTTTAGCGCAAACGACTCTAAATCAGTCTGGCATGCATTCCAGTCGCTGACTAATTACAAGCGACGATCCCCCCAAGCTGAGAACAATAGCACACTAGCCAACGACTTGAATACCTTCTACTGCAGATTTGAAAAGGACAGTTTCACACCACACACCAATCCGGCCGCACCCGCGACCACAATCACACCTCTGACCTCTGTGTTAACCATCCATGAACAGGATGTGAGACGCATCTTCAAACAACAAAAGATTAACAAAGCGGCAGGCCCGGACCACGTGTCTCCATCCTGCCTCAAAGTCTGCGCGGACCAGCTTGCGCCAGTCTTCACTCAGATCTTCAACAGATCACTGGAAATGTGCGAAGTTCCATCCTGCTTCAAACGCTCCACCATCATCCCAGTCCCCAAGAAACCTGCAATCTCGGGTCTGAATGACTACAGGCCTGTCGCTTTGACATCTGTGGTCATGAAGTCCTTTGAACGTCTTGTGCTGGACCACCTCAAGAGTGTCACAGGTCCCCTGCTGGACCCCCTGCAGTTTGCCTACCAAGCGAACAGATCTGCGGATGATGCAGTCAACATGGGACTGCACTTCATCCTAGAACACCTCGACAGTGCAGGGACCTACGCGAGGATCCTGTTCGTGGACTTCAGCTCAGCGTTCAACACCATCATCCCTGAACTCCTTTCATCCAAGCTTCTCCAGCTCAGCGTCTCACCTGCCATCTGCCAGTGGATTTACAGCTTTCTGACGGGCAGGACACAGCAGGTCAGGCTGGGGGAGGCCACCTCATCCACACGCAGCATCAGCACTGGGGCGCCCCAAGGTTGTGTCCTCTCTCCGCTGCTCTTCTCTCTCTACACGAACGACTGCACCTCAGCGAACCCGACTGTCAAACTCCTGAAGTTTGCAGATGACACCACTGTCATCGGCCTCATCAAGGACGGTGACGAGTCTGCATATCGACAGGAAGCGGAGCGGCTGGAGCTGTGGTGCGGCCGACACAACCTGGAGCTGAACACGCTCAAGACTGTAGAGATGATCGTGGACTTCAGGAGGCATCCTTCGCCACAGCTGCCCCTCACGCTGTCCAGCTGCCTTGTGTCAACCGTCGAGACCTTCAAGTTCCTGGGAATTACAATCTCCCAGGACCTGAAGTGGGCGACCAACATCAACTCCGTCCTCAAAAAGGCCCAGCAGAGGATGTACTTCCTGCGGCTTCTGAGAAAGCATGGCCTGCCACCGGAGCTGCTGAGACAGTTCTACACAGCGGTCATCGAATCAGTCCTGTGTTCTTCCATCACAGTCTGGTTTGGTGCTGCTACAAAAAAGGACAAACTCCGACTGCAACGGACAATCAAAACTGCTGAAAGGATTGTCGGTACCCCCCTACCCACCCTTGAGGACTTGCACGCTGCCAGAACTAAGACAAGGGCGTGCAAAATCCTCTCGGACCCTCCCCACCCTGGTCACCAGCTCTTCCAGCTCCTTCCCTCAGGTAGGCGCTACCGATCAATGCAAACTAGAACTAGTAGACATTCCAACAGCTTCTTCCCTCTTGCAATCAACTTCTTGAACAGCTAACTTACAATTCCATTACAACAAGCTGGCAATTTTTTGACTTGAGTTCGTTGTCACATTTCTGTATTATGTATTACTCGTGCACTCACTGTAGTTGTCTCGCCGTGCTGCACTATTTGCATATAGTGGCCACTCATGCCAGAGTAGTATCTGCTCCATTTGCACACTGATTGAGGAGTATCTGTAACATTTGCACAACCATTGTCCCAGATTATCGCACTACTCGTCACTTTAAACCGCATACACTCCTTGAAGTCTCAGTGCCCTTTGCACAATGGTCATTGCACCGGACTATTGCGATATTAGCCATTCGAACTGAGGACTCTGCATCTTTTTGCACAATTGTTGTTTGTTGTTGTTTTTTGTTAATGTCTTTATGTCTCCAAAGTGTTCTGTAAATTGACTGTCTGTTGTACTAGAGCGGCTCCAACTACCGGAGACAAATTCCTTGTGTGTTTTGGACATACTTGGCAAATAAAGATGATTCTGATTCTGATTCTGATCAAAATAGTTAATTACTACAAACCATGCAATAAAATGTCAATGAAGGTATCAGGTGAGTTTATTGATTACATACAAGGGAAAATAATCTGGTGTGGAGATTTTAATAGCCATAGTACGCTGTCGGGTAACTATAATGATGATAAAGGATTGGAAATAGAAAAAATTATGGAAAATAAAAAATGAGTGTCTAAATGATGGAAAGGGTACAAGATTGAATGCCAGCAAGGGTACAGAGTCAGATATACCGCAGATCTAACATTAGTATCAGATTCATTGGCTGGGTTATGTTTGTGGGAAGTGGAGAGACGAACAAGAGTAGGAAGCGATTATTATCCTGTTACAGTAGAAGTACTGTATGAAGGTATGGATATAGATTAACAAGAAATAAACAAAATACAGAAACAGGCATTCAATACAGCAGATTGGGATCATTTTAGACATAAGTGATCAAAGAATTAAGAAAGTAATAAATATTTTTGTCATGCAATTTTAGAGGCAGCAGAGCAGTCAATTAAAAAGAAAAGGTAAGAATAAAAGGAAGATTGTTCCATGGTGGACAAATGATTGTGATAAAGCAATTAGATGTACAAATGACGTTTTCAGAACGTTAAAAGGAATCATAATGGTCAGAATGTTATTGAGTATAAAAGGCTCCAAGCAAAGGTAAGGAGAACAATAAAAGAGACAAAAAAAGACTTGTGTTTTGTGGACTTGGATACGCCTCCTTGGTGAGGTGTTCCGGGCACGTCCCGCTGGGAGGAGACTCCGGGGACGACCCAGGACACGCTGGAGAGACTACGTCCTTCGGCTGGCCTGGGAACGCCTCGGGATCCCCCCGGAAGAGCTGGATGAAGTGGCTGGAGAGAGGGAAGTCTGGGCGCCCCTGCTAAAGCTACTGCCCCCGCTACCCGACCCCGAATAAGCGGTAGAAAATGGATGGATGGATGAATGGAAAAAATGAGTATTGGAGGGAATTTTGTAGTTGTAGGAAGGGAAACAGAAATCTGTAAAGTTTGGAAATTTATAAAAAGCATGATTCAAAAATAAAAAAGGGAGTATGGACATCCAGTCTTAAAAGATGGGGAAATAACAGCAGTGAAAGATGACTATAAAGTAGAAATGTTGGCAAGAACATTTGGTAAAATTCATAGTTCTGATAATGTCAGTGAAGAGGGGAAGAGAGGAAAATCAACTACCAGCACTACTAGCAACTTGCAGAAAATAAAGCTATACAACAGAAGAAGAGGAGGCTGATGATTTAATAAATGTACCATTTACAAAAACAGAACTTAACCGGGCTCTTAGGAAAGGTACGTAAAATGTAAGCACCATGGATGGAACAAATTTGCTATATAGTATAATGATAATCATAGTGAGATGTCAAAGAATATGCTATTAGAAATGTATAATAAAGTTTGGGAGAGGGAAAATACCAAAATGTTGGAAGGAAGCTGTAGTTGTACCAATACCAAAAATACCAAACCCAGGAAGCTATTGATCAATTGCTCTTACATCAAATGTCTGTAAAATAATGGAGAAAATGGTTAAATAAGGCTAACATATTATGTAGAAAACAGAGGATATGTGTTTAAGTATCAAAGTGGATTCAGAAGACAAATAAATACTATGGATCAGCATGAGATTAGGATAGCACAGATTAATAAAGTGTCGTGGCAGTGTTTTTGACATAGAGAAATCTTACCATATGATGTGGTGAGAAGGATTATTAATTAAACTTCAGTAGTTTTGGATTTAAAGGTCATATACAGTATATGGGTTTTTATTTCTCCAGCTCAGCGTCTCACCTGCCATCTACCTGTGGATTTACAGCTTTCTGACGGGCAGGACACAGCAAGTGAGGCTGGGGGAGGCCACCTCATCCATACGCTGCATCAGCACTGGGGCGCCCCAAGGTTGTGTCCTCTCGCCGCTGCTCTTCTCTCTCTATACGAACGACTGCACCTCAGCGCACCCAGCTGTCAAACTCCGGAAGTTTGCAGATGACACCACTGTCATCGGCCTCATCAAGAACGCTGACGAGTCTTCATATCGACAGGAAGTGGAGCGGCCGGAGCTGCGGTGTGGCCTTCACAACCTGGAGCTGAACACGCTCAAGAGTGTAGAGATGATCGTGGACTTCAGGAGGCATCCTTCGCCACAGCTGCCCCTCACACTGTCCAGCTGCCTTGTGTCAACTGTCGAGACCTTCAAGTTCCTGGGAATTACAGTCTCTCAGGACCTGAAGTGGGCGACCAACATCAACTCCGTCCTCAAAAAGGCCCAGCGGCTTCTGAGAAAGCACGGCCTGCCACAGTCCTGTGTTCTTCCATCACAGTCTGGTTTGGTGCTGCTCCAAAAAAGGACAAACTCCAACTGCAATGGACAATCAAAACTGCTGAAAAGATTGTCGGTACCCCCCTACTCACCCTTGAGGACTTGCACGCTGCCAGAACTAAGACAAGAGCCTGCAAAATCCTCTCGGACCCTCCACATCCCGGTCACTAGCTCTTCCAGCTCCTTCCCTCAGGTAGGCGCTACCGATCAATGCAAACTAGAACTAGCAGACATTCCAACAGCTTCTTCCCTCATGCAATCAACTTCTTAAACACCTAACCTACAATTCCATTATAACATGCTTGCAATTTTTTGTCTTGAGTTTGTTGTCACATTTCTGTTGGGCCAATTATATATTACTCGTTCACTCACTGTAGTAGTCTCGCCACGCTGCACTATTTGCATATCTGTTGTTGACCAATACTGGCCACTCATGCCAGAGTAGCATCTGCTCCATTTGCACACTGACTGAGGAGTATCTGCAACATTTGCACAATCAACATTGTGCCAGATTATCGCACTACTTGTCACTTCAAACTGCATACACTCCTTGAAGTCTCGGCGCCCTTTGCACAATGGTCATTGCACCGGACTATTGCAATATTAGTCTTTCGAACTGCTCTAAGTGCTAGAGGACTTTGCATCTTTTTGCACAATTGTCAAAAAAAAAAAATGTACCGGCATAACCAGATAACTAGCAACCCTTTATTGACTGTTTTTTTGTCAATGTCTTTATGTCTCAAAAGTGTTCTCTGTCATTTGACTGTCTTTTGTCGTCCTAGAGGGGCTCCAACTACCGGAGACAAATTCCTTGTGTATTTTTTGGACATAGTTGGCAAATAAAGAGGTTTCTGATTTTATTACGGGCCCTTGTGTCCTTGATGTAAAATTTAAAGAAAAAATATATATATTTAAATACATTTTTTCAATAACCAGCAGTGGGCATGCCTAATTATAAGTGTTGTCTAAAATTTCTTGTGACTAAATTCCTTAAAATATAATAGAATTAATGATTTCTCATCATATGTACAAAACATTTCAAAATATGTCTGTCCCTTAAAATTGCTGTCATTACCGCTACATTGACTATTTTCAGATCAATAAAGTTTATTCAAAATCAGATTCTTTAATTCCCTGTGTCATTTTGTCTTGTCAGTCGAGCACATGCTCGGGCAGAGAGAAGTCAGACATTTTGATAACTGGAAGAGTAAGTTTTTTCCTCATTTGTTCCCTTAGGTCACATAATATTTTTATTGCATGTCATTACCAAACGACTTGTAGTGCTAATATGTTTAAAGAGTTTCCTGTAAAAACTGGATAATCATATAAAAAACTAGCTAGCTAAAAGAAAATTTTAAGCTAACTCTACCAGCATAGCACAGTTACCTAAAAACTTTGAAATGTCATTACCATCACGTTGTTACCATCACAAGATTAATCAATATACCATTGTGGTGGTAATGACATTTCTCTAGGGAATCTGACAAAAAGACCAAATTAAAAAAACAACAACTCTTAAATCAATATATATGGTCATGAACAGTTTCTGAGTCACAGAAATATGACAATTAAGGTAAGGTATGTATATATAGTTTTTGTGACATTTTATTTTTGAGAAAAACGAAAATCAAGTTCCCGAAATCAAATAAACACCCATATATAGATGGATGATGGATTATTTTTATTTTTTTTAAGGACAGGAAAGACATTCAAGAAAAATTGGTACAGAAAATGGAATGCCTCAAGGTAGTATAATTAGCCCTGTGATATTTTCAATAATGATTAATGATATGTTTATGGAATTAGATAGTGGGATGGGAATATAACTATTTGCAGATGATGGAGTGATTTGGACGAGGGGAAGGAATATGGAATTTATTGTAAATGATAGAAGGAGCTATTAAGAAAACTGAAGAATGGTAAAATACATGGGGTTTTAAATGTTCTATAGACAAGGTGAAGACAATGTTTTTTTTACAAGGAAAAAGTGAAGTTAAACTGGAATTGTATTAACAAAAGTTGGAAAGGTGTAACAATGTAAATTTGGGGCTTTATGGTTTGATGAAAGGCTGACATGGGCAGTGCATATTCAGAAGGTAATGTAAAAGTTATAAATATAATGAGGTGTTTGGTCGGCAGTGAATGGGGGAAGGGGCAGACAGACTATCAATTAAAGCTATATATTGTGGACTAATAAAATCAGTCTTGGATTATGGTAGTGTGGTATATGGATCAGCAACAAACACATCTCTCCAAAACTTAGATAAGATTCAATATCACGTACTGAGAATATGTACAGGGGCAATAAGAACAACTCCAACTGCAGCTCTGCTGGTAGAGATGGGTGAAATGCCACTTAGCGCTTCGAAGAACACAGCATTAAATTATTGGGTTAATTTACAGGGTCATGAACAAGAACATCCCACACAAGGTGTATTAAAGACATGTTAGGAAAAGGAAAATAAATAAATAAAAAGGGTTGGATGGATGGCAACAAAGAAAGCAACAGAATTTAAAATACACCGTTAGAAGCAATACCTACTTGGATATTACCAGATGCAAATGTAGATTTCACACTTTTAGACAACTATAACAAATGAAACATACAACAATATATAAACAATTACTATAGTTACTTACAGATTTACACAGATGGGTCAGGAAGTACAACAGGTAAAGTAGGAGTTTCATTTGTCATTCCAGAATTCGATATAATAGGAGCAAAAAGGGTCAATTAGGGGGTGTCAGTTTATACAGAGGAAAATATTAGCAATATTGTTAGCATTGCAATGGGTAGAGGAAATTAAACCACTGAAAACAATATGTTCAGATTCTAGTTCATCACTATATAGTTTGCAATGGAGCCGAACAGAAGGGAGAAAAGATATTTTAATAGAAATACAAGAAGTACCTTTTAGAATTTAGGTGATGGTAGTAGTTAGTAGTATTTTATATGTGCCAGCACACAGCGAAATAAGAGGAAATGAGTTGGCAGACAAGGGAGCAAAAGAGGGCACAAAAAGAAGCATAGGAGTTTCAAATTCAACTTAGTAATACAGAAATGAGGGCTGGTATCAAACAGAGAACAATGAATAGGTGGCAAAACCAATGGGAGGAAGAGAGGAAAAGAAGATGACATTACAGAATACAAAGGAAAGTTGGTGAAATGAGGCAAGCAGGAAAAAACAAGAGAAGAAAGAATAATGTCAAGAATGAAATGTGGACATACTGGGCTGAACAGCATTCTGAGACAAAGTTCAGAAATGAAGGAATATGACTTACTATTGCAATTTTTAAGAGAAATAGATGTAATTAGAAGGATTTTTATTATTAATCAGTTTATTTGAAAGGGGACAATGCAATTTCATAAAACACATGAAATACACATGGTTAAAAAAGCCAGAATTAGCCAGAAGGCTAGTTTTCATCTGTAGTCCCTGGCCATGATGTAAAAAAGCAGTAAAATACATCTACAAGACAATATAATACAGGATACATAATCAAAGACTTACTATACTATTAAGAGAGAATAAAACCACAAATCATTTGATCATAACAAAAAAAACCCATCATAACATACTTGTCTTTTAGTGTTGGCAGCTATAGGTGTTAACGACCCACGTTTTCAATTTTTTTGTGAAGGCCTTGTATGTTGTAAGCAGTTTAACATCCTCAGGTACTGAGTTCCACTCACCAGCGCTCCTCACTGACCAGGCTGACTTACTGAAAGTGCTCCTGCGCAGAGGAATGAGACAGTCACCTCTGACAGAGCCTCGAGTGACACGCTCAGAGCTGTTTCTTTGGCTGAGGAACTCAGCCAGAGGAGCTGGAGCCAAATCATGCAGTACTTTATAAATCAAATTTAAATCTGCAAATATGTGAAGACTGTCCCAGTTTAAAAGACTATTTTTTTTAAATTGCGCAGTGATGATAGTGCCTTGTTTTTTTATCCATCACTTTAATTACTTGTTTGTACAAAACTTCCAATGGTTTTTTTGCATTCTGACCAGCCTGGGACCAACTGGTTATGCAATAGTTAAAGTTACATCATTGAATGTAAGTACATTTTTGCGGCTTCAGTTGACATTTCATTTCGAATTGCACGAACATTTGCGAGGTTTAATTTGATATTTTTACACAATTTGTCAATATGGGCTTTAAAGGAAAGCTGTGAATCTATTATTAACCCAAGATATTTGTATTGGCTGACAATTTGCATTTTTTCGTAGTATGTCGGGGTCAGGTGATACTCTATTTGTTTTAGTGAAATACATGCCTACAGTTTTAGAAACGTTTAGCTGTAGACAGCACTCCTGCAACCAAGTTGTGACACAGGACATTGTATTAGTGAGTTTAGCAACAACAGTATCTTTGGAGCGACCATGAACAAAGAAAACCGTGTTGTCTGCATACATTACGCACTCTGCTTCAGAACAAACAGTGGGCAAATCGTTGATATAAAGACTAAATAAAAGGGGGCCGTTTACATAATGGACAATCTGCTCTGACACGCATTTTTCTGCAACTTTGGAAATGGCCGGAAGAATGCTTATAGGTCGGTAGTTATTCAGAGAAGTTGAGTCACCGGATTTAAAGACAGGGGTAACAATAGCAGATTTCCAGGCCTTTGGAAAGTGACCAGATGAAATTGAAAGATTAATGATTAAGGATATAGTTTGGGCCTTGTTAATTTTATATTATTATTATATTATTATTATTATTAGGCGTTTTGTGTGGTTTTTTTTTTCAAGATCCGCACTCCATACCAGTTGGTGGCGGTAATGCTCCAATACGTTGTTTTTCAACCACCCCACCCAAAAACAAAAAAAACAACAAAAAAAAAACTAACACGAAGAAGAAGACGAAGAAGTAGAAGAAGAAGAAAAGAAGAAGGAAAAAAAGAGTAATGGCGAAGAATTACAAGAAATGTTCTGTTGTTGGCTGCAGGGATGCGCATAAATCACTCCTTAACCTCCCAGGAGAACAGGACAGACGAGTAGAGTGGCTCAAATTCATTTTTGATGGAGATATCCCAGATGGCATCCCAAAAAAGGTATTAGTATGTGCCAACCACTTCCAACCTGACTGTTTCAACAACTTGAAACAGTTTACATTGGGATTCGCTGGGAGACTTAGCCTGAAAACGGATGCAGTTCCAACTTTGCGCGGAGAACCAGCGGAGAAGGCGTTTGTAAGTGCACAAAATGTTTATTTTGTTGGTTGTTGCAACAAGTGTCCATGATAGATTGTGTGTTTTAATGCTAATAGACCGTTAGCTGCTGAACGTGATTTTCGTCCAATAAGACCGGAATTATACAGAAGTTGATGCATTTATTTTATTTATGATTTGTTTTAATATTGTAGTTCCATTTATGCTAACCGCTAGCTTCTTATAAACAGGTTTGTATTCTGCCTTTCGTTTCCTGGTAATATTACAAACACTGAAGTGTGTGTTTTTCAAATTGATAAATGTTCTCATTATGCTTCTTGAATGTGTGCAGTCACGACTACGAGTTTGACTAATGCTGCTCATGCATTCAACTGCGGTCAAACCAGCCTCCACTCGTAAAGTAGCAGTCTAGCCAGCCTCCCCTAATTTTGTTCATACTAGGCATTACGGTAATAGGTCGCCAACTCGCGGCGAAGCCACCTTCAAAATAAAAGATTCCCAAAGCCAAAGGTACACCAACATAATCCCATTGGTATCGCAAACAAGTCCAGTTCTGTGTGACAGACCACCAAGGACTCCACGAAAAGAGGTTTGATGAAGATCTGATATTGTATTTCAAAATGTCTGAAAACTGCATATTTTGCTGTCAATACCCCTGACTGAAAAAAATCTGTTAAATCTTTTTAATGAGATATCGCAACACTGGTCCAGTTCTGGGGGACACTACAAATGAGGTCCCATCCAAATCTGATGTGGCATTTCAAAATAAAAGTCCCCTGAAATTGTTATATTTCACTGTCATGAACACGGATTTAAAAAATTCATAACATTTTTTTTGAGTTATCGCAACACTAGTCCAGGCGGCACGGTGGCCGACTGGTTAGAGCGTCAGCCTCACAGTTCTGAGGACCCGGGTTCAATCCCCGGTCCCGCCTGTGTGGAGTTTGCATGTTCTCCCCGTGCCTGCGTGGGTTTTCTCCGGGCACTCCGGTTTCCTCCCACATCCCAAAAACATGCATGAATTGGAGACTCTAAATTGCCCGTAGGTGTGAATGTGAGTACGGATGGTTGTTTGTTCCTATGTGCCCTGCGATTGGCTGGCAACCAGTTCGGGGTGTACCCCGCCTCCTGCCCGATGACAGCTGGGATAGGCTCCAGCACGCCCGCGACCCTAGTGAGGAGAAGCGGCTCAGAAAATGGATGGATGGATGGAACACTAGTCCAGTTCTGGGGGACACCTCCCCAGGTCGCCGACGAAAGAGGTCCCATCCAAATCTGATGTGGCATTTCAAAATAAAAGTCTCCTGAAATTGGTATATTTCACAATCACTACCGCTGATTTTAAAATATTCATTTAAAAAAATCTATGAGTTATCGAAACACCAGTCCAGGTCTGGGGGACACTAGACCTCCCCAGGTATCCAACAAAAGAGGTCCCATCCAAATCTGATGTGGCATTTGAAAATAAAAGTCCCCTGAAAATGGTATATTTCACTGTCACGAACACTGATTTCAAAAATTCATGATTTTTTTTTATTTTTATGAGTTATCGCAACACCAGTCCAGGTCTGGGGGAAACTACACCTCCCCTGGTCTCCAACAAAAGGCCACCCATCCAAATCTGATGTGGCATTTCAAAATAAAAGTCCCCTGAAATTGTTATATTTCACTGTCATGAACACGGATTAAAAAAATTCATAAATATTTTTTTAGGAGTTATCGCAACACCAGTCCAGATCTGGAAGACACTACACAAACCAAGGTCTCCAACAAAAGAGGACCCATCCAAATCTGATGTGGCATTTCAAAATAAAAGTCCCCTGAAATTGGTATATTTCACTATCACTACCACTGATTTAAAATGGTCATTAAAAAAAATCTGAGTTATCGCAACACCAGTCCAGTTCTGGGGGACACTACACTTCCCCAGGTCTCCAACAAAAGAGGTCCCATCCAAATCTGATGTGGCATTTCAAAATAAAAGTCTCCTGAAATTGGTATATTTCACTGTCACTACCACTGATTTAATTTTAAAAAAATTACGAGATATTGCAGCACCAGTCTAGTTCTGGGGGACACTACACCACACCAGGTCTCCACTAAAAGAGGTTTAATCAAGATTTAAAAAAAATTGAAAACCGTCTTTCTTTTAACTATTTAAAATATACTGTTTTCCTTCCAGTTACTGATGGTGTCGTGGTTCATTCGCCTGACTTCAATGCAGCCAGCGTGAGTTTGGTTCCCACTCATTGATGGTCTCTATAGTATATGTGTCCTGCGACTGACTCCTGACCAGCTCAGGGTTTTTTTATGTCTTTTGCCCGAACTCAGTAGGGGTAGGCTCCAACACCCCGCGACTCAACAGGATAAGTGCTGTTGAAATGGATGGATCCATCCATGTCTTCCTTCCAGTGTCAGACTGGCATGAGAAATTACTTCAGTGGTTAAAGCGTTAATGTTGATACCCAAAAAAATCATATTTAATGATAAAACAATCTGGGGTTTTTACAGATTGCAGATATATTATTGCAGATATTATTATTATTACTATATCAAATGGTGATGGCAATAATGTAGTAGCATCCTGTGATTGTCTCCTACATTGTATGAAGGGCAAAAGGTGTTGTGATACGAACAGGATTATTTCTAAAAAGAAGTAGTATTGACATAGATTATTTTAATGAATGTTTTAAATCAGTGGCAGTGACAGTGCAAAATGAATATTTGATGGGACTTTTATTTTGAAATGCCACATCAGATTTGAGCTGTCCCCTTATTGTGGTGGAGGGGTTTGTGTTTCCCAATGATCCTAGGAGCCAAGTTGTCTGGGGCTTTATGCAAACAGGTCCTAGGTGAGGGACCAGACAAAGCACAGCTCCAAAAACTCCTATGATGACAAACAATTTAGGAAGACGTTTTCCCTTGCCCGGACGTGGGTCACCTCTGGAGCCATGCCTAGAGGTGGGGCTCAAAGGGGAGCGCCTGGTGGCAGGGACCTTGGCGATCCCATCCTCGGCTACAGAAACTGGCTCTAGGGACGTGGAATGTCACCTCTCTGGCAGGGAAGGAGCCCAAGCTGGTGTGCAAGGTCGAGAAGTTCCTAAAGGCTCTGGATGTTGTGGGGCTGTCCTGGTTGACTGCAACCAGGACTGCAACATCGCGTGGACATCGGGGACAGTGCCTCTGGATTGGCAGACTGGGGTGGGGCCCCCCTTTTTAAGAAGGGGGACCGGAGGGTTTGTTCCAACTACAGGGGGATCACACTCCTCAGCCTCCCTGGTAAAGTCTATTCGGGGGTGCTGGAGAGGAGGGTTCGTCGTGAAGTCGAATCTCAGATTCAGGAGGAGCAGTGTGGTTTTTGTCCTGGCCGTGGAACGGTGGACCAGCTCTGTACCCTTGGGAGGGTCCTCGAGGGTGGATGGGAGTTTGCCCAACAAGTCTACATGTGTTTTGTGGACCTGGAATAGGCGTTTGACCGTGTACCTCAGGGAGTCCTGTGGGGGGTGCTTCGAGAGTATGGGGTAGCGAACCCCCTGGTACGGGCTGTTCGGTCCTTGTTGGACCGGTGTCAGAGTTTGTTCCGCATTGCCGGCAGTAAGTCGGACTCGTTTCCGGTGAGGTTTGGACTCCACCAAGGCTGCTCTTTGTCACCGATTCTGTTCATAACTTTCATGGACAGAATTTCTAGGCGCAGCCGAGGCGTAGAGTGGGTCTGTTTTGGTGGCCTCAGTATTGCATCTCTGCTTTTTGCAGAGCATGTGGTTCTGTTGGCTTCATCAAGCTGTGATCTCCAACTCTCACTGGAGCAGTTCGCAACCGAGTGTGAAGCTGCTGGGATGAGAATCAGCACCTCCAAATCTGGGACCATGGTCCTCAGTCAGAAAAGGGTGACGTGCCCTCTCCAGGTCAGGGATGAGATCCTGCCCCAAGTGGAGGAGTTTAAGTATCTTGGGGTCTTGTTCACGAGTGAGGGAAGAATGGAACGGGAGATCAACAGGCGGATCGGTGCAGCCTCTGCAGTGATGCCAACTTTGTATCGGTCCGTTGTGGTAAAGAATGAGCGCAGCCAAAAGGCGAAGCTCTCAATTTACCGGTCGAACTACGTTCCTACCCTCAACTCTGGTCACGAGCTGTGGGTCATGATCGAAAGAATGAGATCCTGGATGCAAGCGGCCGCAATGAGTATCTAAGCTCTCCCTTAGAGATAGGGTGAGAAGCTCGGTCATCCGGGAGGAGCTCAAAGTTGAGCCGATGCTCCTCCGCATTGAGAGGAGCCAGATGAGGTGGCTGGGGTGTCTGATTCGTATGCCTCCCGTACGCCTCCCTGGTGAGGTGTTCCGGGAACATCCCACCGGAAGGAGACCCCGGGGACGACCCAGGACTACGACTACGTCTCTTGGCTGGCCTGGGAACGCATCGGGATCCCCCCGGAAGAGCTGGATGAAGTTTCTGGGGAGGGGGAAGTCTGGGCATCCCTGCTAAAGCTACTGCCCCCACGAACCAACCTTGGATAAGCGGTAGAAAATGGATGGATGGCTGGACATCAGATTTTGGTGGGACCACTTTTGTTGGATACCTGGGGTGGTGTAGTTTCCCCCAGAACTGGACTGGTGTTGCGATAACTCAGATTTTCTTTAATTCATTTTTGAAATCAGTGTTCATGACAGTGAAATATACCAATTTCAGTGGACTTTTATTTTGAAATGCCACATCAGATTTGGATGGGACCTCTTTTGTTGGAGACCTGGATTGGTGTAGTGTCCCCCAGAACTGGACTGGTGTTGCGATAACTCATATATTTTTTTAAATGAATTTTTGAAATCAGTGTCCATGACAGTGAAATATACCAATTTAAGGAGACTTTTATTTTGAAATGCCACATCAGATTTGGATGGGACCTCTTTTGTTGGAGACCTGGGGAGGTGTATTGTCCCCCCAGAACTGGACTGGTGTTGCGATAACTCATAAAAAAAATGTAGGAATTTTTTAAATCCGTGTTCATGACAGTGAACTATACCAATTTCAGGGGACTTTTATTTTGAAATGCCACATCAGATTTGGATAGGACCTCTTTTGTTGGAGACCTGGGGAGGTCTCGTGTCCCCCAGAACAAGACTGGTGTTACGATAACTCATAGATTATTTTTAAATTATTTTTTAAATCTGTGTTCGTGACAGTGGAATATACCAATTTCAGGAGACTTTTGTTTTGAAATGCGACATCAGATTTGGTTGGGACCTCTTTTGTTGGAGACCTGGGGGAGGTGTAGTGTCCCCCAGAACTGGACTGGTGTTGCGATATCTCATTAAAAAGATTTAACAGATATTTTCAGTCAGGGGTAATGACAGCAAAATATGCAGTTTTCAGAGATTTTTATTTTGAAATACAATATCAGATCTTCATCAGACCTCTTCGTGGAGTCCTTGGTGGTCTGTCACACAGATCTGGACTTGTCTTGCGATACCAATGGGATTATGTTGGGGTGGCTTTGACTCAGTAGGTAGAACAGGTTCGAATCCCTGCTACGACTGTCCGCATGTCGAAGTGTCCTTGGGCAAGACACTGAACCCTAATTTGCTCCCATTGGGCCTGGCAGTGCCTTGCATGGCAGCAGTCGCCCATTGGTTTATGAATGTGTGTGTGAATGTGAGGGTTTGTAAAGCGCTTTGAGCACTGTGATGATGTAGATAAAGCGCTATATAAGTGCAGTCAATTACCATTTATTTTTCCTAAGATATCAAATAAGTACATTTTTTAATGTATCTCAAGATTCAAATTCTCTGCTGGTTGCATTCCTTAACCGAAGAGTACTGACGTCCGTATTATTGGGAAGCTTTTATTTTGAAGGTGGCTTCGCCGCGAGTTGGCGACCTATTACCGTAATGCCTAGTATGAACAAAATTGGGGGCGGCTGGCTTGACTGCTACTTTACAAGTGGAGGCTGGCTTGACCGCAGTTGCATTCATCGCACACGCTGCCAAGCAATTCAGACATTTTATTGAATACGTTTGTTTTGCATGCAAGTGAATAACAATTTCAAATTGCCGTGTGACATTTTTAAAAATGTTGTCCTTTTTTAATATATATAAATTAACCAAGTGGCGTTTGGCCTAGCTAATTAGTCTAGTTTGGCACTAAAAAAAAGTTTTGTTTGAGTATAAATTACTTACAAACTGAGAAAACCTCAACAATAAGGGCTTTTACAATTTTAAGTCCATCCATCCATTTTCTGTACTGCTTATTTACTAGGGTCGCAGGCATGTTTCATCCAAATTTCATTCCGAACAATACTCCCACCTGAGGCTATGTACAGAGCAATGGGAGGCAATTCTTATGCATTTTAATGCACTCAAGAAATATTTTACGAAAACTGAGTTTCTTATGCCTTTCTTTTTTTATTGCATAGGACAGTAAACAGTTGCCAGCAACAATAGATGTTGGATGTCAGACCGAGCCACCAAAGAAATGCAGCGTTGGCACACAACTGTCAATGAGGAGTCTTCAACCACATTACAAAAGTAGAGGTTAGTGTTCGTCCAGAGTGTAGTTTGGTTTCAGTCAAATTTACTCAAAACTGTTGCAATGTTTGCACAGAGACAGTGCTGCTATGATATTCCACTAATTTTGTTACAGTTGTCCAAACTACAATGTCTTCTGAGGATTTTGGCATGTCCACTGCTGCTTTTAAAGAGCCGCTTCATGTTCTAAGCGCCACACCAATAGGGCCAGCATCTAAGAGATGGCCTCAGGAGGATGACGATTCTCTCATGCACAGCACAGTAAATGCTTCTGTTGGACTGGACTTAACCTATGATTCTGAAAACTCTGTGACAGCTTTGACCGAGTCAACATCTATGTCGTGAGTTACTAAAATTATTTTTAGGCTCCTTTTTTTTCTCCTGAAATGACGGTTGGGAATTTCAGCTTTTTTTTTTTTTTCCTTTACCTGCAGGGATTCACCAAGTACCTCCACACACGACATAATAAAATACATCGTCTTCGAGGACTGTCTACTGCAGCTTTTCGAAATGTGTCCTGTATGCAAGCATCCATGCACTGTTTAAACTAGAGCTGGGCGTTAACAACCTCATGATTCGTTTCAATTTAGATTCTTTAGGTTGCGAGTCGACTCAATATTGATTCTTTAGCGTTGCAATTCAATTCGGTAATGATTTAAATGTTTTGATATCGATTTAGTAAGGAGTAAAAATATACAAATAAAAGTAGATTTTGACAATTTTGAAATATTTATTTTTGATTCCATGTAAAAATGTCACTACATTTTTTAAGCAATAAAACATCTGAAAATAAAAATTTCCACATAACTTGTTTGTATATATGCAGTAAAAAATATGGCAGTTGTGCATAAAGACTGAAAAGATAAAGTGCATGTAAACTTAAATGATTTATTTGCTCTTAAAAATTGTAATAACAAAATGCACAATAATAACTTATTTGTTCATATGGAGTACAAAAGTTAAAACGTGCACCTATACTTATTTATTTGACCTTTTTTTTTTTTTTTTTTTTAAAGTAGGGTTACTATTATTATTTGTAGGGTGTTTAAGTTAAACCTAATGAAGTAACATGTTTGCAGCATTGTGTAACAAGCCAGTACCGGTACTTTGTTAAACCTTCATCAAACATTCATTAATTGCGTCTGTCAACAAGTTCGCTATATTGCGCTCTCTCTGTATGGCTTCAGTGTAGGGGGCTCTCGTCTGCAGAACATTTCACACAATTTCCCGCTCGTTAGAAATGAAATGGGAAGTTACGTACGTAGGGGTCAGTCGCTCTTTCTGTCGACTTCAATGACTCCAAAACCGCTGTATTAACTCCGTGTACAGTTCCGGGACGGTGACTTCTGGCATGTTTTCGTGTTGGAATTGCGTATTGTGGTTCGAGTGTCTGTTGTTCATTTCTGTGTTCTGGATTTACAGGGGAATCCAAAATGACCCCAAACATCATTTTAAAAGTAGAAGTCGCTCGCTTCACGCTGCTCCTGCAGCCACTATTTGCTTGAGTAGCCATTGTTTGGCTTTCGTCCATACAACGCGAACCACACGCAAAGCGCCTCACAGTGGCCAGGAGGTGAATCGATTCAGCAGATTTGCACATTTCGATATTGAATTTAAAAAATTAAAAATTGCAATGCATTGATGAATTGATATTTTTACCCACCCTTAGTTTAAATCAAAAGACGAGACATTTATCAAAATACAACTGTGCACCTGTTGTGAGTACTTCCAAAGTTGGAAAAGCCAGCCTCTTATGGACAACACACCAGCTGGAAACTTGCACTTTTCTGCGGCAGTGTACATCAGTGGAGCTTCTTTCATCAAAGGCCATAGAGTAAGTGAATAATGAGTAAAACGATATGTTTGTAGTCACATCCATATTGTTTTTTTTCTGCCATCAGGTGTTCAAAGCGACGGATTTGCAAGCTTTTCGGTTCAACACCTTCCGTTGGCATGCCAGAATGTTCATTGAGCTAGCTATTGTCCACACATGGAAGATTAAGCAGGATGTGATGCTGCAGCAGCTGCACCAAAAAGAAAAGCTAAGCTTGGTGGTGACATGAGGGCCGACTCTTCAGGTATTTGCTCTTGAAATGTGATGAGTAGGAAATGTTGACTAGAACTAGAACTACAGAAGAAACTTGGGTTACAAATGACTGTTTACGAACAATTCGGGTTACAAAAAAGATCTGTTTTGTTATGAAACTTGTACATGATGCAAATTAGGCACAGTCTCATGGCGTATGCAGCAACTCACTTGATACCTCTGGCACATCCGCCCAGTTCTGTGAATGGAAAGGATTGCATTCGCTATGCTGTATTAATAGTCACTATACTGTATCAACTCAATATTGTAAGGATGTCTTTAGTTGACTGGTGTCCCTTGCGTAATTTTCTTTAATCCGGTTTGCCACAAACAGGAACTTCTATGTATATCTACTTACAAAAATTACAGACTGTATATTCCCAATTTCAGTCTTCCAGCCGCTTACTTGTGTGCCACTCCGTAAAAACGAAAAATGACTCCCTCTGACACACAAGTTAACACATCTTTCATTACTTTGCAACCTATGTCAAAGCTCCTCTTCTAGGCACAAACAAGACTAAAGCCATCGTATGCGTTAATGTCCTTCTCACGATCCTCTATCATTTCAAGTGCTCTCTAAGCATCCATCTATCCATCCATTTTCTGAGCCGCTTCTCCTCACGAGCGTCACGGGAGTGCTGGAGCCCATCCCAGCTATCATCGGGCAGGAGGCTAGGTACACCCTGAACTGGTTGCCAGCCAATTGCAGGGCACATACAAACAAACAACTATTTGCACACACATTCACACTTGCGGGTAATTTAGAGTTGTCAATAAACCCACCATGCATGTTTTTGGGATGTGGGAGGAAACCAGAGTGCCCGGAGAATACACACCGACACGGGGACAACATGCAAACTCCACACAACCTGGGGCCGGGGATTGAACCCCGGTCCTCAGAACTGTGAGGCAGACGCTCTAACCAGTCGTCCAACTTGCATGCCATTTATTCAAACTCCGAAGCGTTTTCTGACACCAAAAACATCTGGTACTGTTTTCAGGCTGTTATCCCGGGCACGCCGAGCCGCTCTGCTGACCCAGAAGTAGAAAGTCACGACGCCACTCTGCCTTGATCACATCCGCCGGGCACACGCGTTAAATTATCTATTATTTAATTTTCTTCCAGAATATCGTATGCATACCTATGTATACATACAATATGTATACCTTATTTAAAGCATACCCTTTAAAGTGCTTTAGAAATATTTACATATATATTCCTATAATTTTATTCATCAAAGTTTTAGGGTTTACTTTATATTGTGTACAAAATGTATAAAACATATCACGCAGAATATTTATACCATTCACACTTAGTCCACGTTTTTTAGGGGATGTGACCTTGTCTTATCTGTCCAAATACTTATGCAATTTTCAAAGTGAGAACTGGGATCCATGAAGTCCCGGTGTCTCGTCACCATCGGCTAGGAGGGCGGGAACATGTCACGGATGACCGCAAACATACGTCAGAACACGCCAGGTTCATGCTGTCCGTCAACTTTTTCAGCCCCTGGATCCAAATTTCACCGGCAGCAGCCAGTCCGGGCAGCTGTTTCTGTAAAAACTCAAAATCTTTTAAAGACAATTTTTGATATATTAACCCACCTTTTTGAATGCGGGCTCGTGCGAATTGATGGGAGTTTTATTTCCCCTCTTCAATCATTTAAGCAGCTTCCTTGACAAAGGACAAAGGGAAGTCACTGGCGGGCCGCGTTGTAGAAGTGGGGTTGGTGGGGGGGCGCTTTCGGGAAGGTGTGGGACAAATTTCCCCACTTTTTTTTTTTCTTCCTTTTTCTGCCGAACAGCTGCCATGGCAGTGGACACCAGACAAATCTCATGAATTTTTCTCCTCAATTTTTCATTCTCTTCCATTTTCTGATTCAAATCTCTTTTCTCCATCCACCCTGCAGCGTCCAACTTTTCCTTCCAGAATAACCTCTATTTCTTCCTTCTGAAACTCATCTGCTACGTGAACCAACGTACATATCTTTTTCTTTTTCCACTTTGCCCACACACTTCTATATCCTGCTTGTTTCTTTTTCTGCCAGCTAACAACTGACCTTCTATTTCAATCCACAAATCCTCCAATGACTTCTGGTAGTCACTCCGATACATATCGCATTCATTACCTCTACACTCGACTGTCCAATTCACACCCCAGGGTTTTGGTGGCACACTCATCTTATTCTAAATCGGTTTTTGGGGGTTCCAAAATCCCCAACGTCTACCGAAACGTTAAAATTTGAAAACGCGTCCAATTTCAAGTCAGTCTACGACGTGACGAGCAGTTACCCTACTTTGTCCCAGGATCTTATATTATCCTGGTGTGTCAGGAACCTTGTTACCCTGACTTTCGATTAGCTCAACAACAACACAACATCATAGTAACTATTGACAATGAAATAACTGTACCACAAGTCTCCCAAATTTCCCAATTTCCAATGTGCAGAATTCGTGATTTAATCAAACAGGTTTCCGCTCACCTTTTTCTGTCGGTGCACCGGGGAGATTGCAGTCCAATTGAATCCCTGTCCACTCCTCTGTCTTTTTATCTAATACCCTTCCAGTATCACGTACGGGGTCATCATTTGAAGGAACCTGAATTTTATAATCACCAATTACTCTCGAGGTTCCATGCGTGTTCGTTTTCGTGAAAGAACTACAATTATAAGGATGTGTTAAAAGTCAACCAATTTATTCCTGACAGAGTCTATACATTTTACAGAGCTCTGGGTGGGGGCTTGGAGCGATGCTGTATTGGCTTTTAGCTGAGACATTGGTGGGTTTTGGGTCAGTTCGGTTGTTTCCACACTCATTGCCTTTTGATTCGTGGGTTTGATGTTGGTGCTGGTTGTGGGGAGCCCCGAGTCGAGTCTTCATTTTGGTCTGTGCTGCGGGCTCCTGGTGGGTGGGGTGGCATAGGGGGTGGTGGATATTCGTAGTTTGTGTGCCCTTTATTTGAGCCGTGCAGGTTATTTTTTTTGGGCCCGGCCCCCTGGGGGAGTTGGGGGCTGGGGTGGGGGGCCGGTGTTTCTCTGATTCGGGCGATTCCCGGCCCTACCTCCCCCCTTTTCTCTGTGGTCTGCCAACTGGTCTGGACCTGCAGGAGTCTAGCCTCTTACTTCACACACTGCGCACATTTTTTTAATACTCATACTGTAATACTCCGCACGTTCATATCTCATTCAGGGTCCCCTGGGGGACTGGCACCAGGTATGGTTGGGCGGGTGCCGGGCCAGGTGCTAACACATTTGGTTCGTTACGGTCTGGTCGGGGCTCTTCGGTTGGGCTCAGGACCTCCCTGGGTCCTGGGTAGTCAGTGGTGTCCCCCTGGTTGGGTCCCCTGTGGCTGAGTAATGTATCCATCCATCCATTTTCTGTACCGCTTATCCTCACTAGGGTCCCGGACGTGCTGGAGCCCATCCCCGCTCAAAATTATTCTCTAGCATTTTAGACAAAAGTTAAAACATCAATGACCTCTAGGGGGCATTCAAGGATTGGCCACTGACATAAGTTTCGGTCAGATCAACATTACAACATGACAGAAATAATGGGTGCTATCTTACTGTCAACATTACAACATGACAGAAATAATGGGTGCTAGCTTACTGTCAACATTACAACATGACAGAAATAATGGGTGCTAATTTACTGCAATTAAATTACTTTAAGAAATACTGTTAATGACATGCTTACTCTAACTTTCTCCTGGCTATATGGACGGATGTTGTCCAGATTTTGCGTCCGTTTGGCTGTTCCTTTGTCTTTTTTTTTTTTTCACGTTGCATTGCTTGACTGCAGCATGCTCCTCCTTGTGTACGTTCTTTAGGTGCCCGATCAAATGTGCACAGACTGCAAATAACTTACGTGTTGTTTGTCTACCACACTGCAAAATAGTCCCATACGGACGACGTGTTTTTTTTCACCGACAAGATTGAAAAAACTTTATTGGCCATCAGATAGTTACAGTACTGCGTCACAAGACACGTGACAAGGCTAAAAATAAACTAGCTTTTGGATTCATACGCAACGGCGACGCAGAGTTAAATGTCTTGTGCGGAGCCGATCGATTACGTCATTGATTGGATCGGCGAATTATGACATGAAATCCGATCAGCATCAAATGCTAATTATCAGCCGATACCAATCAGATCGCCGTAAAGTCTACTAATAAGTTCGATAGAAACATTATAGACCTTAATTACTTGTGATGGAATCACTAATAACAGAGGTTATACTAACATGTACTAACATATCAACTCACAGGTGTTTAGACACTAAAAAAATAATCCCACCGCACCACTCGACAGTAGCACTGCCTTGCTCATTTTCCCACATCCTGTCCTGCCCTTTTCTGTCCTCTATCTGGTTCTCTTGGTTCGTTATTGCATGTCTGCACCCGGTGTTCCCCCTCCCCCCAATCTACAAATAACTGTTGTAGCTGTTATTGTTACTTGTGTTCAAATATCCAGACTGTCTCACTATTGTTCTGCTGTGGTTTTCACACCTTGTCCCCTTGTTCACTCTGTCCCTCTGTATGTCCCCTAAAACCAATTAAAAAAATATGCAGAGGGAGTATTTCAAACTCCCCTGTTGCACAGCAAAGCTGTTCCAGCACAAAGGCATACAGATCCACCATTCTGCAAGGCCATGCAGCTGAACAGGACAGGTTTAAAAAAATAAATAAAATCTTTCGTGTTGCAAACGGGGTCATGAAACCAATTAAGTTCGTAATGTGAGGTTCCACTGTAATAGGAATATTATCATAAACAAATAACTGACATCTATTGCAAATTGTGTTTCTAGGACACTGCAAAATATGGAAGTTATACTTTGATGGACCTCGAGACAAACACTGTAATCGATCAGCAGTTAGTTCAGGTAGGTGGAGTGATTTTCCATAATTTTTTTTATTTCTATTTTTCCAATTGCACATTTTAAATACGATAAAACTATGTTTTTAAGAGCAACGGGTGTTGGCAGGAGCTACCACATGGAGAAGAAATGCCTGTGGAAGATTCTGAAGCTGTTGAATGAACATGGCATTGCGGTTGATTATATCGTCAACAATCATCCTCAAATTCAGAATTTTTTTAAGGGACAATAACATCACGCAATTTTGATGTTTGTCATATGGAAAAAGGTATATCTCTTGTTTTTCAAGTTGGTATATTGATTAAGTACTAGTTAGGGCTGCACGACATTGGAGGAAAAAATGACATTGCGATTTTTTTTAATTTTTAATTTTTTTAAATTCCCCCCCCCCCCTCCTTAACCTGCGATATGTATTATTGAGATGCGAAATAATACAGGGTCAGGGTTGGGAATGTTCATTTTCTGCACGATCTAGTTCAAAGTTCAGTTTATTGCTCCAAAAATGAACTTGTTCAGATAATAGTTCATAATTAAAAATTTTGAAGTAAGTTCATTGGTCCAAAAACGAACTAGTTCATAGTTGTTTTTTTTCCCCTCAATATTTTTCTGATGGGCTACTACCCTCAAAATACTGGCATTTCATTTCCCCATGTTGCCACCCATTCAGTCCATACTAGTAGCTAGCTGCAGCTACAATTGCCAAAATATGAGGAAAAACTTGTTTATTGAAAGTCTTTTTTTTAAATTGGGAATTAAATCAAAAACAGGACTTTTGTCCTTAATGTGCAAATAAAAACGCGCAACACTGTACGACAGGAACAATGGTGAAAGGACTGATAATTTTGCATTCCTCGCAGCTGTGGCTGACTACATTAACAAAATACTTTATCTACTCTTACAAAAAAAAAAATCATTTTGTCAGTGTGATTATACATTGTTTTAACTAAAGCATTCTGATACAAATAAGTTTTCCTAGTTATCCATGTTTACAATTATGTACAGTATTACAAAAGAACACTCATTTATGCAGTGTCCCTAAACGCACCTGTGCACTCACACAGCTGCTGCGTGCCTGCCTAGTTTCATTCTGAAGAGCGGAATAGGAAATGTAGCAAGTGGACATTCTCTCTATTAGCATGTCCAAACAGGTCCCTCTGCTGGTCACGATTAATATTACAGTTGATTCACTGTATATTTTAGAACATCAACATCGTACCAGAACTTACGATGTGACTTGGGCACAAGTACATCGCGATGACGAAGCTCAAACAAAATATTGTGTGTGATGCAATTAGTTAGTGCTTCAGCTTTATAACAAGATCAGTTTCGCGTCCAGCTTGAGACCTCCAACAGGGTGTTAATGGTTGTTTTATTTACCCTGATTTTGTGAAGTGGTTGAACATGAATGAATTAACATATATAGAGAAACTCCCTTTTAGACTTATGATCCACACACACTTTTGATCGTCGGTTAATTTTATTGTACTTACTTGAAGGAATCGCAAAGAAGATTGAAACGCTCAGCAATAAAAAGGACTGCCAACCACCTTTATTGGACTGTGGCATCATCAAAACCTCGGCCAGAATGAATGGCAAAGTGGACCTGCCCTCTGAATCATATACAGGATCTTCATACTCATGACCCATAATTCCCACAATGCCTACATCCAATTCAGCCAATGACTGACAAGAGTAAATGTCTATCAGCAGGTGTGTTTTCATTTAAATGGTTGCACAGAATAACTATAAAACTTTTCATTGGCAATGATTATGAGATTAAATGTAGATTCATTAATTAGTACGTAATGCTTCAAGACAAAGAAAAATTGCTTATGGTAAAAATCAACATATACCGTAATTTCTCGTGTATAATGCGCATTTCTTTCCCCAAAAAATTGTCAAAAGTCAATAGTGCGCATTATACAGTCTTTTTCATTTTCTCCTCTACCTTTCACATTTTATAAATGTATGCTGACATCTAGAAGGTATGAAAAAGCTTTACACTTTCATTCTAGTATGCCACCTAGTGGTAATGAAAAACGTGTAACCATTCCAATATGACAACGGTACATATGACTGAATATATGTACCGTTGTGCTCATAAGTTTACATACCCAGGCAGAATTTGTGAATTTTTTTTTATTTCTTTTGATACGACTGATGACTGAACAACAACCATAATTAATTTTTTTATGGTTATGTTTTGTTTAATAATGCTTTTCTGAAATGCTTGACAGTTTAATTTGAATCACATTAAAATAAAATTCAATGTCTTTCGCCTTGTCCTTTATTTTTCATTTAAAGAATTGTACACATCTTACGAATTCTGCCTTGGTAATCAAACATGAGCACAACTGTGTTGTCTCATTTACTAAATAAAAGTAGGGCTGTGAATTTCAAAATAAGAGCAAGTAAATAGAAAATGTGTTCAAATAAAGTGCTTAACTTCAGAATAATTACTTGAAAAAACTAACAAAATACAGATAATGTTTTGATCATACGGGTAGAAGCAAAATCATGCATTGTAAAAATGCATTATACATAGGTTGAAGGGTTTTCCTAAATTTTGAGGTCAACTTTGGGGGTGCACACATGGGTGCACATTATATACAAGAAATTACAGTACTTGAAAATATAAAACGACCCTAGTTCCTTTTTTTGTTTTTGTTTTTTTTTGTCTTGTCTTTCAGAGACCCCTATATTCTATCACCTGGAGAAGGAGCTGACCAAGAAGACAGTCCTGGAGGACATTGCAAAGCTCAGACCTCCTCACTCGAGGCATTCCACAGTGCGATTCTTAGATTCCCGCCTAAGAATGTGATATATCCATATATTGGAATGTTGTGCAGGTATGGTTACTTGTGACTCAAACTTAAAATGTTCGACCCATTTCTTTCTTTATTATAATGGACATATTTCATTATTACATTATTATTTTGTTCTAAGATAGTCCCTGGCAGCGTTGCATTACAATGAGACTACAAATAGAGAACAGGCTACAATAAGCCAGTCAAGACTGAGGCTACATTCCGTAATTGAAAATGTTTTCATTTTCAACCAAGGATATCAATAATTTTGAAATAAAGAAATGAAACGTTGCACTTCAGAACATAATGAAACACCATCATCTCATATGGGAAAAAAACAGTGATCCATTTTCCTCCACTTATCTGAGGTCGGGTCGAGGGGGTAGCAGACTCAGCAGGGAAGCCCAGACTTCCCTCTCCCCATCCAGCTCTTCCGGGGGGATCCCGAGGCGTTCCCAGGCCAGCCGAAGGACGGAGTCTCTCCAGCGTGTCCTGGGTCGTCCCTGGGGTCTCCTCCCGGTGGGACGTGCCCGGATCACCTCACCAGGGAGGCGTCCAGGAGGCATCCGAATCAGATGCACCAGCCACCTCATCTGGCTCCTCTCGATGTGGAGGAGCAACGGCTCTACTCTGATATCCTCCCGGATGACCGAGCTTCTCACCCTATCTCTAAGGGAGAGCCCGGACACCCTGCGGAGGAAACTCATTTTGGCCGCTAGTATCCGGGACCTTGTTCTTTCGGTCACAACCCACAGCTTGTGGCCATAGGTGAGGCTAGGAACGTAGATCGGCCGGTACATCAAGAGCTTCGCCTTTTGGCTTAGCTCCTTCTTTACCACAACGGATCGATACAAAGTCCGCATCACTGCAGATGCTGCACCGATACGCCTGTCGATCTCCCGTTCCATTCGTCCCTCACTCGTGAACAAGACCCCAAGATACTTGAACTCCTCCACTTGGGGCAGGATCTTCTCCCCGACCTGCATAGGGCACGCCACCCTTTTCTGACTGAGGACCATGGTCTCAGATTTGGAGGTGCTGATTCTCATCCCAGCCACTTCACACTCAGCTGCGAACTGCTCCAGTGAGAGTTGGAGGTCACGGCTTGATGAATCCAACAGAACCACATCGTCTGCAAAAAGCAGGGATGCAATACTGAGGCCACCAAACCGGACCCCCTCTACGCCTCGGCTGCGCCTTGAAATTCTGTCCATAAAAGGTATGAACAGAATCGGTGACAAGGGGCAGCCTTGGCGGAGTCCAACCCTCACCGGAAACGAGTCCGACTTACTGCCGGATATGCGGACCAAACTCTGACTCCGGTCGTACAGGGACCGAACAGCCCATATCAGGGTTCGGTACCCCATACTCCCGAAGCACCCCCCGAGGGACACTGTCGCACCGATCCACCTGTTGATCTCCCATTCCATTCTTCCCTCACTCGTGAACAAGTCCCCAAAATACTTGAACTCCTCTACTCGGGGCATGATCTCATCCCTGACCTAGAGAGGGCATGTCACCCTTTTCATAGTCTCAGATTAGGAGGTACTGATTTTCATCCCAGCCGCTTCACACTCTGCTGCGAACCGCTCCAGAGAGAGTTGGCGATCACGGCTTGATGAAGCCAACAGAACCACATCATCTGCAAAAAGCAGAGATGCAATACTGAGGCCACCAAACCGGACCCCCTCTATGCCTCGGCTGCACCTAGAAATTCTGTCCAGAAAAGCAATGAACAGAATCGGTGACAAGGGGCAGCCTTGGCGGAGTCCAACCCTCACCGGAAACGAGTCTGACTTACTGCCGGATATGCGGAACAAACTCTGACTCCGGTCGTACAGGGACCGAACAGCCCATATCAGGGTTCGGTACCCCATACTCCCGAAGCACCCCCCGAGGGACACGGTCGAACACCTTCTCCAAGTCCACAAAACACATGTAGACTGGTTGGGCGAACTCCCATGCACCCTCGAGGACCCTGCCGAGGGTGTAGAGCTGGTCCACTGTTCCACGGCCAGGACGAGAACCACACTGCTCAACCTGAATCTGAGGTTCAACTTCCTGGCGGACCCTCCTCTCCAGCACCCCTGAATAGACCTTACCAGGGAGGCTGAGGACTGTGATCCCCCTGTAGTTGGAAGACACCCTCTGGTCCCCCTTTTTAAGAAGGGGGACCACCACCCCAGCCTGCCAATCCAGAGGCACTGTCCCCGATGTCCACGCGAAGTTGCAGAGGCATGTCAACTCGGACAGCCCTACAATATCCAGAGCCTTTAGGAACTCCGGGCGAATCTCATTCACTCCCGGGGCCTTGCCACCGAGGAGCTTTTTAACCACCTCGGTGAGAGCCTGCCTCAGAGAACCCAGACTCTGCTCCCTCATGGAAAGGTGTGTCGGTGGAATTGAGGAGGTCTTCGAAGTATTCTCCCCACACAACGCTCACAACGTCCCCCCCAACCGAAGGCGGAGGGAGGCTACCCTCTCGTCCACCGGGGTGAACCCCAACGTACAGGCGCAGAGCCGGGGGGGCAATAAGTATACCCACACCTGCTCTGTGCCTCTCACCGTGGGCAACTCCAGAGTGGAAGACAGTCCAATCCCTCTCGAGAGGACTGATACCAGAGCCCAAGCTATGTGTGGAGGAGAGTCCGACTATATCTAGTCGGAAATTCTCGACCTCACACACCATCTTGGGCTCCTTCCCTGCCAGAGAGGTGACATTCCACGTCCCTAAAGCCAGCTTCTGAAGCCGGGGATTGGATCGCAAAAGTCCCCGCCTTCGGCCACCACCCAGCTTGCACTGCACCCGACCCCTATGTCCCTTACAACAGATGGTGAGCCCATGGGAAGGGGGACCCACGTTACCCTTTTGGGCTCTGCCCGGCCACCAGGCTGTCGCCTTCGAACCCCACCTCCAGGCCTGGCTCCAGAGGGGGGCCCCGGTGACCCGCATCCGGGCAAGGGAAACCTGAGTCCATTGTTTGTCGTCATCATAAGGGGTCTTTGAGCCGTGCTTTGTCTGGTCCCTTACCTCGGAACTGTTTGCCATGGCTGACCCTGCCAGGGACATAAAGCCCCAGACAACTTAGCTCCTAGGATCATTGGGACACACAAACCCCTCCACCACGATAAGGTGACAGCTCAAGGAGGGGTAGCCGGTATTCATTTATTGTTTCTAAGCAGGCGGCCTGTTTTCCTTACTGCTTATGTATTCCTTTGCTCTGTAAATACAAGGGTCTAGTCTTCAAGATGGTTTGTGCTTGCAATAATAGGTGGTTTCCAGGTTTCAAGACTAATCAGGTGGTAGGCCATATCATTCCCACATTCTAAAATCATACATGTAAGGTAAACTGAAGACTCTAAATTGCCCATAGGTATGCATGTGTGTGTGGATGGTTGTGTGTCCTGTGATTGACTGGCTACTGGATCCAGACTCTCAGAAAGTCAGCTGGTGTAAGCTCCAGGTCAGCCATGACCCTGAACAGGACAGGCGGTGGAAAACTGATGAATGGATTGATATGTTTTATTTAACTTCTTATATATTGGATGCAAAGCTTTCGACAACATAATTGTTAAAACTATTACCACCATCTTTTGTTGGAAAAACCAAGGGGTATCAAGTGGCTTGGTGGTCATAAATGGTTTACTAAGTCTACAGGTGTAGCAGTGTTGGAATCTGGATGAAGGCAGTGACTAACAAGGCATGTCTCTCTCTTTCAATCACAGGAGTAATACATAGGAGGCAATCTATGAAAATAGGTCAGAGGTCCACCATAGGTCAGGCAATCTATGAAAGCAAACTGTGTTCCCTATTACAAACACAACAAACAAAGGCAAATGTCACATCTACCTGGCAGGTGTCTTTCATTGAGTGCACTTTTGAGAGTCTGGAGAACATATTTACATTTGGCTGGATGAACCAAATCCAACAGAACCTCTGTCAGAATGGCAGGAAGATGGCTTCCTGTGAAAAATGTTAAAAACTTAAAAAACTTTGAACATACAAGATCCTATTTGAAAGGCAACACACTAAAAAGTGTGATAAATTTTAAGGCATTAGTAGTTCAAACTGACCTTGACTATCATGGAAACCCACATAGTTGATTTTTTTAAATCCAGTTGTACAAGTGCCACATCAAAGCTCATGGATCCACCGTGGTGGTATTTCTCATGGAATGAGAACGTTGACTTCATGGAAAAGACTTGTTCCTCTACATCCTCTACTCTTCGGTCATACTCTCCCACCACCACTGTAACACCCCTGAGAACTCTTAAGAAAAGCAGCTACAGAAAGTTTTTTGGGTGGGGCAACTCGAAAATACTTGCCCCCACACAGACAGGTATTTTACCTAAAATAAGGGGCCTTCTCCTGCCGCCTCTGTGCTTGACTATACAATGCACCCCCCAATGAATAGCATCACCTTTAAAGGTCACTGTAAGGAATTCCAAACAAGGCCCGGAAGATCCCCAGCCGGCCTTGTAAAGAAAAAGTTACTTCTTTTCGGTTCTTTTAATGTTTTGTGGTGATCTTGTTTCCAAATAAGAATCCTGACAGACGAAACTTGTCTTTTGAGTATTTAATACATCAAAATCAAGCATACAGATTTACAAAGCTATGGTCGAGTGGAAGATAACAGTCCGTTCCTTCAGCAGCTCTTTTTCAAACCAGTCCTCGCCAGCTCCCACCCTGAATGTTATCAGTATGTCTGATAATGTGTGTGTCGTGTGTGTGTGTATTCACAACATAGTGTGTTAGGTTTTAACAAACAAAAGCTAGTGTGTGTGTGTCCTAGTGTCCTGTAAGCAGCAGCATATAAATGTGTCAACCCCCCTGTTGAGGTGGCGTGAAGGTCACCTCACAAAACGTGGTGTGGTCTGCCTATATGTGTAGTAAATGGTTGACTGGCCCCAGGGCCACCTAAACTTGCGGCCACTTGGTCCACCAATTTATACTCATCTGGTACCTAGCGGTGTACTCCAGTGATGTCGATGTACACCAAGCTCCCGTCCACTGAACCGTACCAGCGTTGTTGAGAGGGGTGATGGCGTGTGTATTCACCCCCAAGGAAGTGATCCACAAAAAAACATGTATGGGAGGCAAGAGGGAAACCAAGCCGCACGTGCTAGCCCAGTTGGGGGTAGATAATCATACAAGTTGCAGTCCCAACAATACCATCAAACGTCGGCTCATGTCGTAGCCGCTTATCCTCCCGAGGGTCACGGGCATGCTGGCGCTCATCCCAGCCAACCCCAGACGAGAGGGGGATATACACCCTGAAATGGTCGCCAGCCAACCGCAGGTCACAGACAGACAAACAACCATTCTCAGCCACATTCATAGCTATGGACAATTTAGTGTCTTCAGTTAACCTACTATGCATGTTTGTGGAATGTGGGAGTAGACCGGAGTACCCAGAGAAAACCCACACAGGCATGACGAAAACATGCAAACTCCACACAGGCGAGGCCGAAGTCGAACCCGGAAGCTCAGATGTGCTAACCAGTCGCCCACTGTGCCGTCGAGACGCACACAGCTACACCAGCAAGGGAGGGGGAAGGAGGAGAAGAAGAAGCCATCTTATCATCGTCCTTGGCAAAAACACATTCCGGGGAGAGGGAGGAGGTGTGTGTGTGTGTGTGTGTGTGAGAGAGTGAGTGAGAGAGAGAGAGAGAGAGAGAGAGATAGAGAGAGAGTGCTGTGAAAAAGAATTGCCCCCCTTCTCAAATTCTTTTCATTTAAGGTCACCAAACAAATGTAAATATCAGACAAAAGATAACCCAAGTAAACATAAAATGTAGTTTTTAAATGGTGATTTAATTCATCCATCCATCCATTTTATGAGCCGCTACACCCTGAACTGGTTGCCAGCCAATCACTGGGCACATACAAACAAACAACCATTCGCACTCACAGTCACACCTACGGGAAATTTAGAGTTGTCAATTAACCTACCATGCATATTTTTGGGATGTGGGAGGAAACCAGAGTGCCCGGAGAAAACCCACACACGCACGGGGAGAACATGCAAACGCCACACAGGCGGGGCCGGGGATTGAACCCTGGTCCTCAGAACTGTGAGGAAGACGCTCTAACCAGTCAGTCACCGTGCCGCCTAATTTAATTCAGGAAAAGAAAACTATTTAAAGCTACTTGGCCCAGTGTGAAAAAGTAAGTGCCCTCTAACCCCTAATAACTGCTTGAGCCACCCTCAGCAGCAATAACTGAAATAAATATTTTTTTAATAATTCACATCTCTGTGGAGATACTGTATTTTGGCCCAGTCTTACTTGCAGAATTGTTCTAATTCAGCAACACTGGGGGGTTTTTGAATGGCATTTTTAAGGTTATACAACAACATTTCAATCGGATTCAAGTCCGGACTTTCACTAGGCCACTGCAAAACCTTGATTTTATTTTATTTTTGTACGCCATTCAGAGGTTGACTAGATAGTGTGTTTTGGATTGTTTTCCTTTTGCAGAACCCGTGTGCTTCAGCTTAAGGACATTATATGAAGTAATACCAGATGATGATTTTTGTCTGATGTGATGCTTCATGTATTTATATGTATTGTATCCGATATAAAAAATCACCGGGAAAAAATCCATATAGTTAAATTTTGAATGATTTTATGACTTTTCTGAAGTCGACATGAAATTTTTCAGTAAAATTCCTTCAACCTGGAAGTGATGTCAATTCAAGGACACAATCCAAAACATTGTGGCTGGCTTTGTACACAAGCATGACGAAATGTTCGAGGGAAGCAGCTGCTATTTCGATTATGAAAAGTACAGCGTATCAACTGATATGTCTGCAGAAGGGGCAGTTGTTTTCAAGGAGTTTGAACAATTTCTGCCCATTAGAGAGAACAACAAAGACAGGCATATACGTATAAAATCACCTGATGATGAACCACGTTAACAAGTGCGATGCATGTATCATGTTAAAGAGAGCCTCCGTGCCGCTCCTGTAACATAAACAAAACAATGCAGCGGACCCCGTAGCGGCTGTGGTTGGAGTTGAAGCGCTTCTGATTTTGTGTTCACTCTGTGAACAGGGTGGGAAGATAACAAGATAGTAGTTTGCCCAACACGAACAAGATAGAAAGTGTTCACGGACCTTGTTTACATTACCATTTACCAGCTAGCTCTACCAAGTGAATATACTGTACATGCAGTTTGTAAACAACCCAACTGCTAGTTTAACTTAAATGATCAATAAAAGTCAAATAGGAGGCTCACCTCTTGGCGTATCCACTGTCATAAGCCATTCGATTGACAAAAGAGTTGTCCTCGAAGTGCTTGTACCATGGCACGCTTGTCGAGACCGTCAAAAAATTCACCCGCTTTGCTTTTACATAAAGAGCCCACTTCGCCGCTCTAACTTTGTCCCTTTTTCCACTCGAACAACTGCTTTGCCAAATGGGAACAATGTATCGCGACGCAGCATCTCAGGAACGCAGATAAATAACGTATTATAAAAGAAGACAATGAAAAGCTTGGCTGGCGACCAAATTAGGGTGTACCCTGGCTCTCGCCCGAAGATAGCTGGGATAGGCTCCAGCACCCCCGTGACCATAGTGAGGATAAGCGGTACAGAAAATGGATGGATGACAATGAAAAGCTTTCTTCACAGTAACCAGTGTGGTATACAGTGAGTCTCCTGGAAATGACATCACTGCCGAAGATTTCCGATTTTTTTCGTATCTTCCATGCCAAGGGGGTTGCTATGGGAAAAACATCTTAAAATAAAAGGGTAACTTGCATAAAACTTCAAAAACATTTCTTGATGACTTTCAGCATCAGATTTGCACTTAGCAAATGTTTTAATTTTTTTCTTCACATAAGCCGTTTAATGTCGTGAACTGATGGCCCAATGTTCTCCTTCAGAATTTTCTAGTAAAGAGCAGAATTCATGCTTCCATCAATCACAACAAGTTGTCCAGGTGCAGTGGTTTTTGCCTTGGAACTCTGCCCCGGATGCCATTTTTGCCCCGTCTGCCTTATTGTTGAGTCATGATCACTGACCTTAACTGAGGCGAGAGAGACATGCAGCTCTTTAGTTGTTGTCCTAGTTTCCTTTGTGACTGGCTGGATGATCTTTCATTCCAAATCTGGTACTGTAGCGGTCGAGGCCTTTGTGATGATCAGCATTTTGTCCCGTGATTGTCCGGATATTCTTTGTAATAGTTCAATATATCTTAACATAAACATAGGACACACATAAAAACAAACAAATCTTACATTAAAAAGGAACACACTCATTTATGCCTGTGAATATGCTCATTCATCCAGGTCATGTCATTCTCAGGGCATGGAATTGTAAACAAATGTAATATATAGTAGGACTTTTTTCTTCACTAACGTTTTTTAAAAATGTTTAATCATTTCAATCATTGATAACAATTATATATCAGTATCCAGGACTGTGAACTAATTTCGACCAAACTTTGGACCAGGGAAGAACACATTACAGTTCGTTGTAACTACTTGCTGTCATTAACTTTCTTGTTCATTGGCTGGGAGAAGTCATGGCGTTCTATTGTGTTATAGTGAGGGGTATGGCATCCATTTCGATAAGTTATCAAATATGGTGACTCATTCACAAACTGTTCTTAAGAACAAATTTGTTCTTAAATCCCACGTATGTGTTTTTAACACCACATTTGCACTTTTTAACAAACTCTCATTCATCAGTATACTGTTTTTAAGAACACCACAGTACTTGAATTATCCATCCATCCATCCATTTTCTGAGCCGCTTCTCCTCACTAGGGTCGCGGGCGTGCTGGAGCCTATCCCAGCTGTCATCGGGCAGGAGGCGGGGTACACCCTGAACTGGTTGCCAGGTACTTGAATTCATTATTGTTAATTGCTTTTACTGTGATTCTACAATTTAAAAATATCATGTGAAAAAAAGACCAATTATACAGTATCTTACTCTTTATAAGGACTTGCTCCACTAATATGTCAAAAGAACCTTTTTAAGAACATACAATTATTACAAACATATTGATGAATGAGGCCTGTTGTTATATATATATGTTTGTAGCGTATCAATAATGTTGATCATCACAATCTTCTATATTCTACTTTCATACACTAAACAGCCTTGATTAACAAATTTGGCTCAGAATACAAGCTGAGACAAGATCACAAGAAATGAAACGTGCTATTCAGTAGTATTTGTGTCTTTCAATTCATATTGTTTGTGTCCAGTGTGTTTGATGTTTTTTTTTTTTTTTTTTTTTTGTTTTGTTTAAAAGTTGAATTTTAATATTATATTGTGGTGGCACCATACATAATAATTATACTATAATGCAAAAGCACCAAATGCATATGAAGGTGTGTGCAACAAATCTAAGAATGCATACATATGAACAGTATGTCCCACAGACAAACACACACTTACTGAATCCCTCAGGAGACTGGCTGTGAAAGCAACACAACTTGAGACATGAGGGCTACAAATTTGTGCGTTTGTATTTGTTCCCTTCAAATAAACGCTTGTAATTGACTATGTTGGCCTATAAATAAATAAAAAAAGAAACTCCAACTAATAACTGCTGTATAATTACATGTCTGTACTGTACTGAACACTACTCCCTTTACATGACGCATCAATAGATGCTGTGAGAAAAGTCTGCCCCCTGGTGGCCATTAATGGTGAGTAAACACTGTAAAGTTTGGGGAAATTCCCTTTATTCTTTCTACATGCATGACACACATGGGGTGTAGAACACACATGCACACACATTTGTGGATGCATCGTACTACTGCAGGGCATATTATTTATACAAGGAGAGATGTGACAAAGTGGTGCCTGTGCAATTGTGTTGTGTACTAATGCAGTTTTAGTTGTTTGCCTTGCTCAAAGGCACATTTGCACTGCTAAGAAATAAGATGGTCTTTTCAGAATGTAGGTCATGAACATACAGCCCACCAATCTCCATAGCAATCATTCCAGTATGACAAAACTGTATATACGTTATATACAGTAGCTACTTAATAGAGGGCTGTATGAGATTTAAGACAGCATGTGATGCAGCTCATATTATGTTGCTATTATTGTTGTCAAATAGTATGAATGTAGTTATTCATTCATCTTCCGTACCGCTTATCCTCACTAGGGTGGCGGGCATGCTAGAGCCTATCCCAGCTCACTCTGGGCAAGAGGCAGGGTACACCCTGGACTGGTCGCCAGCCATTCGCAGGGCACATATAGACAAACAACCATTCACACCGACGGGCAATTTGGAGTTTTCAATTAACCTACCATGCATGTTTTGGGGATGTGGGATGAAACTGGAGTACCAGGAGAAAACCCACACAGGCAGATGTACTAATCAGTTGGCCACTGTGCTGCGAATGCATTTATTGAAAAGAAAATGATGCTCATATGCAGTGACTTACATTTTTTACATTCTGTAAGAGAACTGATGCCAGTGAAGCTGTGGGGATGTTGAGCAGCAGACATCTGTTCTGGGAAGTATGTAGAGGAGCTTTGATGATGAGAATGACAGAATTGACTCATCAGGGAGAGAGAAGTAACTACTCTCTATGATGTATTGCTAAAAAGATAAAGGCATTTAACACATGAAGATCAATGGCAGTCAGATGATATAATGTTAAATATAAACAGTTATGTCATGTTATGATTAATGTAGATAAGTGTTAAGGGGAACATTTACTTTATCTAACAGTTATATAATATCAGGTCATATATTTAACTAGCCTTGCATGAAACTGTCATTCTAGTATTGTTCAATTGAAGGTTGTTGGTACTGTAGTATGGAGAAAACTGCAACATGGTTGCAAAAAAGCTGGGACAGGGGGACAAAAGACTTGGAAAGTTTAAGAATGTTCAAAAAACACCGGTTTGGAACATTCCACAGGTGAACAGGTTAATTGGAAACAGGTGTCATGATTGAGGATAAAAGGAGCATCCCTGAAATGCTCAGTTGTTCACAAGCAAGATGTAGTGAGGATCAGGTTCACCACTTTGTGAACAAATAGTCCAACAGATTAAGAACATTTCTCAATGTACAATTGCAAGAAATTTAAGGATTTCATCATCTACGGAAAGGCCAAAAATCCACATTGAATCCCTGTGACCTTCGATTCGTCATGTGGCACTGCATTAAACATTAGCATCATTGTATATAGCAGAGGTGTCAAACTCATTGTCGTTCAGGGGCCACATATAGCCTAATTTGATGTCAAAGGGGCCAAACCACTAAAATCATACCATACTTAATATAATAATAAATAACTAAGTTTTCCCTTTGTTTTAATACAAAACAAAATAGTATAGTAGGAAAATCTTTAGATTTATATTTTTTAATTAAAAAAAAAAACAGATTTCTTGAGAAAATTTTGCTTCAGTTTGTCACAGGTATTTGGAAATGAAAAATCTGGTTTCCATCCATCCATCAATTTTCTTCCGCTTATCCGAGGTCGGGTCGCAGGGTCAGTAGCTTTAGCAGGGAAGCCCAGACTTCCCTCTCCCCAGCCACTTCATCCAGCTCTTCCGGGGGATCCCAAGGCGTTCCCAGGCCAGCCGGGAGACGTAGTCTCTCCAGCGTGTCCTGGGTCGTCCCTGGGGTCTCCTCCCATTGTGACATACCTGGAACACCTCTCCAGGGAGGCGTCCAGGAAGCATCCTAATCAGATACTCTATTCTTCCCTCACTCGTGAACAAGACCCAAGATACTTGAACTCCACCACTTGGGATGGGATCTCCTTTTCTGACTGAGGACCATGGTCTCAGATTTGGAGGTGCGGCTTTTCATCCCAACTACTTCACACTTGGCTGCCAAATGCTCCAGTGAGAGTGGGAGATCACGGTTTGATGAAGCCAGCAGAACCACATCATCTGCAAAAAGCAGAGATGCAATACTGAGGCCACCAAACCGGAACCCCCCTACGCCTCGGCTGCGCCTAGAAATTGTCCATAACAGTTATGAACAGTATCGGTGACAAAGGGCAGCCTTGGCGTTGTCCAACCCTCACCAGAAACGAATCCGACTTACTGCAAGCAATGGGGACCAAACTCTGACACTGGTCGTACAGCGACCGAACAGCCCATATCAGGGGGTTCGGTACTCCATACTCCTGAAGCACCCCCCCCCCCCCCCCCCTCCCCGAAGGACACGGTCGAACACCTTCTCCAAGTCCACAAAACACATGTTGACTGGTTGGGCCAACTCCCATGCACCCTCGAGGACCCTGCTGAGGGTGTAGAGTAGGGTTGGGCATCGTCTGAATTTGAGTGATTCCGGTCCCGATTCCGGTTCCTCATTTCGATTCTGGTTCCAATTTGCATGGTTTAAATAAGAGGTGTCCAAATTATGAACATCCATTTTCTTACCAGCTCACAGCATAGATAAAATGAACATTTGACTCGGGGTTCAGAATTTTCTCGAACCTGTCCAGAAGTCGTTCTCCATGGCCTCACCAAACTCCGCCCTTTCCCGGGTTTTTGCCTTAGCGACTACCAAAGCTGCATTCCGCTTGGCCATCCGGTACCCCTCAGCTGCCTCTGGAGTCTCACAGGCCAAAAAGGCCTGATAGGACTCCTTCTTCAGCTTGACGGCATCCCTCACCGCTGGTGTCCACCAACGGATTCAGGGATTGCCGCCACGACAGGCACTGACCAATTTATGGCCACAGCTCCGGTTGGTCGCTTCAGCAATGGACGTGCGGAACATGGTCCACTCAGACTCAATGTCCCCCGCCTCCTATGGGACGTGGGTGAAGTTCTGTCAGAGGTGGGAGTTGAAACTCCTTCTGACAGGGGATTCTGCCCGATGTTACCAGCAGACCCTCACAATACATTTGGGCCTGCCAGGTCGGACCGGCATCTTCCCCCACCATCGGAGCCAACTCACCATCAGGTGGTGATCAGTTGACAGCTCCGCTCCTCTCTTCACCTGAGTGTCCAAGACATGCAGCCGAAAGGCCGATGACACGACCACAAAGCTGATCATTGAACTGCAACCTAGGTTGTCCTGGTGCCAAGTGGATGTATGCTCGAAAGTGGTGGTCGTTATGCACAATTCATGATGAGCACAGAAGTCCAAAAACAGAACACCACTCGGGTTCTGATCGGTGGGGCTGTTCCTCCCAATCACGTCCTTCCGGGTCTCACTGTCATTGTCCACGTGAGCATTGAAGTCCCCCAGCAGAACGATGTAGTCCCCAACAGGAGCACTCTCCAGCATCCCCTCCAAGGACTCCAAAAAGGGTGGGTACTCTGACAATGAAAATGTCATCCATCCATTTTCTTTACCGCTTCTCCTCACTAGGGTTGCGGGCTGCTGGAGTCTTTCCCAGCTATCTTCGGGCGGGAGGCGGGGTACACCCTGAACCGGTCGCCAGCCAATCGCAGGGCACATAGAAACAAACAACCATTCACACTCACATTCACACCTACGGGCAATTTAGAGTCTTCAATCAACCTACCATGCATGTTTTTGGGATGTGGGAGGAAACCAGAGTGCCCGGAGAACCCACCAGGCATGGGTAGAACATGCAAACTCCACACAGGCAGGGCAGGGAATTTGAACCCTGTCCTCAGAACTGTGAGGCAGATGTGCTAACCAGTTGCCGTGAAAATGTCATATTTGACACTAATGTATTTTGTAATCACTGCTTATGCACACAAACTTATCCTTTTTTTAATTGTCATTTTCTACAGCACATTAAAATATTTAAACTGCCAATCAGTCTTTGCAGTCTCTGTGTTTAATAATCCCCTCCCTCTCTCTGGGGAAGTGTGATGTCATACTATGTAGTGTCATGCTGAAATCTGTCTTCCTATTGGTGCGTTTAACAACTAAGATTCCAGTTAAACCATAGGCAACTCCCCTAGTGTGCGTGCATGTGCGTGTTGGGAGTGGAAGCACCACAACTGAGTGGACTTTGGTCTTTCAACCTGCATGAACAGAAGAACTTCAACTCTGTACAACTTGTTACAAGTATGGATCCTAGTATGGTGAGAATGATCCTTTTTTTGTGTGTGTCGTGTAGTCAAGGCTTGAGAAATCACATTTGTAATAGTGAAAATGATCAATAATGTATGTCAGATTATGATTTCAATGCAGTAAGGTCCATGCCAAAGCTACTTGCACATTTAATTGAAACTGCATAATAAAATATTTATGTTGCAGCTCCTGTCTGTGGTGGTAGCTGTGTGTGTAGTGGTTGTAAGTTTACTGTACTTGTTAATGCGGGGCTCTGAAAACAAGAAGAAACTGCCTGTCACCCTGCAAGACCCTGTGGTTAAATATCCTCTAAAGCTTATCGATAAAAAGGTACACTGAATAAAAACACATTATTTCACTGTCAATCAATGTACAGTGTTTATTAATCGGTCTCACTTTGTTGGCTTTGTCTCTGCCGGAAATTAGTCATGACACAAAGAAATTTCGCTTTGGCCTTCCCTCTTCAGATCATATCCTTGGACTGCCACTAGGTACTGAAACACCCTTCTGTCCATATCATTTTCAACTACATTAGTGCATTGGTGCACTCCATCCTCTGGTTTGGTTCTGTGCACCAGGTCAGCACGTGTATCTCTCAGCCAAGGTGAATGGCAGCCTCGTTGTCAGAGCCTACACGCCTGTCTCCAGTGATGACCAACAAGGATATGTTGACCTTGTTGTCAAGGTATCTAACACTTGCAGTAGCACTAGTTATGTACTGTATTACATGAGAACACGCACTCCTAAATGCAGTGGGATCTTTTCGTGTGCATTAAAAACTGTTATTAATTTTTATCATGAACAGTCGATTCAACACATATACTGTATACAGTGACAAATTAACAGTCATTGGCTACTTTTCATAAAAAAGGTGGAGGAATAAATCCATTCAATCCTCCATGAACAAGAGCTTGATGACCCATAACACTGGTATGTACAGTAAGTACTGTATGTAGTCCTTTACAGAGCAAGAAACAATATTTCATTACTCGAGTGGGTGCTCAAAAGGGCCCCAGCATGCCTTACTATGAGACATGAGAACCATGTATGTTCTCTCATTCATCCATCCACCCATTTTCCGTACCGCTTTATCCTCACAAGGGTCGCGGGCGTGCTGGAGCCTATCCCAGCCATCTTCGGGTGAGAGGCGGGGTACACCCTGAACTGGTTGCCAGCCAATCGGAGTGCACATAGAAACAAACAACCATTCGCGAACACATTCACACCAAAGGGCAATTTAGGGTCAATCAACTTACCATGCATGTTTTTGGGATGTGGGAGGAAACCAGAGTGCCCGGAGAAAACCCACGAAGGCACGGGGAGAACATGCAAACTCCACACAGGCGGGGCCGGGATCTGAACCCCGGTCCTCAGAACTGTGAGGCGGATGTGATAACCAGTCGGCCACCGTGCCGCCTTCTCTCATTCAATCAGCTAAAATAATTGTTGTTATATTATGAAACATTTTGAAATTCAAGATTAAGATTATGATATACATTATGTGTGGAGTTACGACTGGTTAGAGCGTCTGCCTCACAGTTCTGAGGACCGGGGTTCAATCCCCGGCCCCACCTGTGTGGAGTTTGCATGTTCTCCCCGTGCCTGCGTGGGTTTTCTCCGGGCAGTCCGGTTTCCTCCCACATCCCAAAATCATGCATGGTAGTTTCATTGACAACTCTAAATTGCCCATAGGTGTAGGTGAGTGCGAATGGTTGTTTGTTTGTATGTGCCCTGCGATTGGCTGGCAACCAGTTCATGGTGTACCCCGCCTCCTGCCCAATGATAGCTGGGATAGGCTCCAGCACGCCCGCGACCCTAGTGAGGAGAAGCGGCTCAGACAATGGATGGATGGATGGATATACAGTATCAGAGGTTCTGGTTTCGAATCCTGGCTCAGGCCTTCCTGTACGTTGTATGCATGTTCTCCCTGTGCTTCCATGGGTTTTCTCCGCGTATTCCGGTTTCCTCCCACATTCTAATAACACATTAAGTAGATTGGGGACTTTAAATTGCCCATAGACATTCATGTGCGTATGAGAGGTTGTTTGTCTTATGACCAGTCCAGGGTGTCCCTGCCTCTGGAGCCCCTCACCCCAAAGTCAGCTGAGAGAGGCACGAACCTAATGAGGACAAGCGGTTTTGAAAATGGAAGGATGGATTTTTAGGTTACCAAACTAAATTGTCTTGTGTTGTTATGTTGTGGAAAATAATCACACATGACACAATGGCTGTGAAAGTGGGAACTCTATTTGTTTACTCAAAGCACTGTTTATATATCTTGACAAGTGACTTCGACGACATCTCCTGTACAAACAAGGATGGCCATTACCATAGAGACAGGCAGCAGTCACCCTTGAGGCAGACGGCAGTTACCCTTGAGCCAAAGATGTTTCGTACCAGAAATACCACAATGGTTGCTCATGACCTCATCTAACTGGACCAAAGTTAAACATTACTGTACATGCAAGTCAATATAACCATCAAGCATTAGTTTTTCTCAATATAACAGGTACTCAAAATGTTGTTTAACATTTTCAATATCAGTGACTTTTAATAAGGGCCATATTAAGGACTTATGTAGCCCAAAAGAAAACCCAAACAAGGCCATCCGTAGCTAAGCTTCCTTCAAACCTTGACGCAAGTGTCATTTCTTCAATTTTCTTGCATGAAATTATGCAGGTATAATACTTAGAACATGTGAGAGGAGTACTCACTTTTTTTGAGATCCCATATGTATTGAGAGCATAGTGGGATGATGACTCTTCCTATAAGTGAAATCAATGCTTTAATGACAATCAGACAAGCAGCTGTAACATCTTTTGGAAACTTTATAAATGGTGACGCTTAAGTTAAAGTCAAATATTTTTGGTGAGGACATTGATGAATTTAACACGGTTTCGAGAGGAAGCCAACCAGGGTATCTGGAGTAGAACCTACACAGTATAGAAAGAACATTAAATGCGCCCAACCGAACATGTGGGCCCTCAGTGGATTCCACAATTTTATGAAGTAATTGATTTAGAAAAATAACATTTACATTGCCAGGTGTGCTATAAGAACACTCGCCCCTCATTCCCAGAGGAAAGGAAAATGTCGCAGTATCTGGACAATATGGCTGGTGGAGACGTAATTGACTTCAGGGGACCCAATGGACTGCTAGTGTATAGGGGCAAGGGCAATGTGTGTTTTTGTACTACTAACTTGCAGCACACTGTATGTGGATGATTGCAACAGCAGATGTCACTGATCTACAAGGTTTGATGAAATGGAGGCTTTTCTCTGATCAGGTCAGTTTTCTATCCGACCGGACAAGAAGTCAGAACCAAGGAGTTTGAAGTCCAAACACATTGGCATGATCGCTGGAGGAACAGGTTCGTTTTGGTTATATTACTGTCTATGGGTCATATCACTGAATTAGTCCCATTCATGTCCGCAGGAGATATAATAAATAGATGCACGATACAATTAACTGTAAAATATGTTTGTTTTTTTAAATTCAATGTCATGAACATTGAAAGGATTGCATATTTTAAAAATACAATTTAAAAGGGGCGGCATGGTGGCTTGCTAATGCAGCCCTATGGGGGGCACAAGTCAGTGCAAACTGTAGGCCGGTCCCAAGCCCGGATAAATGCAGAGGGTTGCGTCAGGAAGGGCATCCGGCTTAAAACCTTGCCAAACAAATATGAGCGTTCATCCAAAGAATTCCATACCGGATCGGTCGTGGCCCGGGTTAACAACGTCCGCCACCGGCGCCGTCAACCTGCAGGGCGCTGTTGGAAATTCAGCTACTGTGGGTCGAAGTCGAAGTCAAAGAAGAAGAAGAAGAAGAGGTGGAAAGCGGGTTCTTCGGCAGAAAGAGAAGAGGAAAACACAGAGCCTAGAACTGAATGTGGGGACTTTGAATGTTGGGACTATGACAGGAAAATCCCGGGAGTTGGTTGACATGATGATTAGGAGAAAGGTTGATATATTGTGTGTCCAGGAGACCAGGTGTAAAGGCAGTAAGGCTAGAAGTTTAGGGGCAGGGTTTAAATTATTTTACCATGGTGTAGATGGGAAGAGAAATGGAGTTGGGGTTATTTTAAAAGAAGAGTTGGCTAAGAATGTCTTGGAGGTGAAAAGAGTATCAGATCGAGTGATGAGGCTGAAATTTGAAATTGAGGGTGTTATGTGTAATGTGATTAGTGGCTATGCCCCACAGGTAGGATGTGACCTAGAGGTGAAAGAGAAATTCTGGAAGGAGCTAGATGATGTAGTTCTGAGCATCCCAGACAGAGAGAGAGTCGTAATTGGTGCAGATTGTAATGGACATGTTGGTGAAGGTAATAAGGGTGATGAAGAAGTGATGGGTAAGTACGGTATCCAGGAAAGGAACTTGGAGGGACAGATGGTGGTAGACTTTGCAACAAGGATGCAAATGGCTGTAGTGAACACTTTTTTCCAGAAGAGGCACGAACATAGGGTGACCTACAAGAGCGGAGGTAGAAGCACACAGGTGGATTACATCTTGTGCAGACGATGTAATCTGAAGGAGGTTACCAACTGTAAGGTAGTGGTAGGGGAGAGTGTGGCTAGACAGCATAGGATGGTGGTGTGTAAGATGACTCTGGTGGTGGGGAGGAAAATTAGGAAGACAAAGGCAGAGAAGAGAACCATGTGGTGGAAGCTGAGACAGGACGAGTGTTGTGCAGCTTTTCGGGAAGAGGTGATACAGGCTCTCGGTGGACGGGAAGAGCTTCCAGAAGACTGGACCACTGCAGCCAAGGTGATCAGAGAAGCAGGCAGGAGAGTACTTGGTGTATCTTCTGGCAGGAAAGGAGAGAAGGAGACTTGGTGGTGGAACCTCACAGTACAGGAAATCATACAAGGAAAACGGTTAGCTAAGAAGAAGTGGGACACTGAGAGGACCGAGGAGAGGCGAAAGGAATACATTGAGATGCGACACAGGGCAAAGGTAGAGGTGGCAAAGGCAAAACAAGAGGCATATGATGACATGTATGGCAGGTTGGACACTAAAGAAGGAGAAAAGGATCTATACAGGCTGGCCAGACAGAGGGATAGAGATGGGAAGGATGTGCAGCAGGTTAGGGTGATTAAGGATAGAGATGGAAATATGTTGACTGGTGCCAGCAGTGTGCTAGGTAGATGGAAAGAATACTTCGAGGAGTTGATGAATGAGGAAAATGATAGAGAAGGGAGAGTAGAAGAGGCAAGTGTGGTGGACCAGGAAGTGGCAATGATTAGTAAGGGGGAAGTTAGAAAGGCATTAAAGAGAATGAAAAATGGAAAGGCAGTTGGTCCTGATGACATTCCTGTGGAGGTATGGAAGCATCTAGGAGAGGTGGCTGTGGAGTTTTTGACCAGCTTGTTCAATAGAATTCTAGTGCGTGAGAAGATGCCTGAGGAATGGAGGAAAAGTGTACTGGTGCCCATTTTTAAGAACAAAGGTGATGTGCAGAGCTGTGGCAACTATAGAGGAATAAAGTTGATGAGCCACACAATGAAGTTATGGGAAAGAGTAGTGGAGGCTAGACTCAGGACAGAAGTGAGTATTTGCAAGCAACAGTATGGTTTCATGCCTAGAAAGAGTACCACAGATGCATTATTTGCCTTGAGGATGTTGATGGAAAAGTACAGAGAAGGTCAGAAGGAGCTACATTGTGTCTTTGTAGATCTAGAGAAAGCCTATGACAGAGTACCCAGAGAGGAACTGTGGTACTGCATGCGGAAGTCTGGAGTGGCAGAGAAGTATGTTAGAATAATACAGGACATGTACGAGGGCAGCAGAACAGCGGTGAGGTGTGCTGTCGGTGTGACAGAAGAATTTAAGGTGGACGTGGGACTGCATCAGGGATCAGCCCTGAGCCCCTTCCTTTTTGCAGTGGTGATGGATAGGCTGACAGATGAGGTTAGACTGGAATCCCCGTGGACCATGATGTTTGCAGATGACATTGTGATCTGCAGTGAAAGCAGGGAGCAGCTGGAGGAACAGTTAGAAAGATGGAGGCATGCACTGGAAAGAAGAGGAATGAAGATTAGCCGAAGTAAAACAGAATATATGTGCATGAATGAGAGGGGTGGAGGGGGAAGAATGAGGCTACAGGGAGAAGAGATAGCAAGGGTAGAGGACTTTAAATACTTGGGGTCAACCGTCCAGAGCAATGGTGAGTGTGGTCAGGAAGTGAAGAAACGGGTCCAAGCAGGTTGGAACGGGTGGAGGAAGGTGTCAGGTGTGTTATGTGACAGAAGAGTCTCTGCTAGGATGAAGGGCAAAGTTTATAAAACAGTGGTGAGGCCAGCCATGATGTATGGATTAGAGACAGTGGCACTGAAGAGAAAACAGGAAGCAGAGCTGGAGGTGGCGGAAATGAAGATGTTGAGGTTCGCTCTCGGAGTGACCAGGTTGGATAAAATTAGAAATGAGCTCATCAGAGGGACAGCCAAGGTTCGATGTTTTGGAGACAAAGTTAGAGAGAGCAGACTTCAATGGTTTGGACACGTCCAGAGGAGAGAGAGTGAGTATATTGGTAGAAGGATGATGAGGATGGAGCTGCCAGGCAAGAGAGCTAGAGGAAGACCAAAGAGAAGGTTGATGGATGTCGTGAGGGAAGACATGATGGCAGTTGGTGTTCGAGAGGAGGATGCAGGAGATAGGCTCTCATGGAAAAGGATGACGCGCTGTGGCGACCCCTAATGGGACAAGCCGAAAGGAAAAGAAGAAGAAGATGGTGGCTTGCTGGTTAGCACATCTGCCTAACAGTTCCGCAGACCCGGATTCAAATCCAGCCCCGCCTGTGTGAAGTTTGCATGTTCTCCCCGTGCCTGCGTGGGTTTTCCCCAGGTACTCCAGTTTCCTCACTCATCCCAAAAACATGCATGGTAGATTAATTGAAGACTCTAAATTGCCCATAGGTATGAATGTGAGTGCCAGTGGTTGTTTGTTTGTATGTGCCCTGGGATTGACTGGCAACCAGTTCAGGGTGTGCCCTGGGATTGACTGGCAACCAGTTCAGGGTGTACCCCGCCTCTCGCCCAGAGTCAGCTGGGATAGGTTCCAGCACGCCCGCATGTTAGTGAGGACAAGCGGTACAGAAAAAGGATGGATGGACAATATTAAAAAATGATTTAAGCTACCTTGAACACTGGAAGAATAGCATTTGCTGCCTGTCCCTGCTTCGTAAAACAAGAAATATATTATTTTCAATCATTCAATTTATTATTTTCCGTATTTGTGTTATTCCTTATCTCATCTATACTTTGTTTTCTTAAAAAAAAAAAATTGAATTCCAACTTTTGTCTTGTCCCTGGGTTTTCACTGTCCTGTCATCCTAACACATTACCCTGGGCGAAAAATAATGAATATTCCATGTTACATGGTCCACAGGAAATTGCACCATTCATATCGTCTGCAGGTCATGAGAAGGCCAAAAGAAAGTTCTCTCGTTTATTTGTCTCTAAATTTGATGATATTTCAACAATGACGGGATACTTTTGAGTTTTTCAATCTAGTATTATCAGATTTAGATTTTTTTAAAAAGACAGAAATATACTGTATGTTTATTTTGAGAGTTACACCAAGCAAAAGGCAGCGATTTAGTGGAATGGCCCCTATCTTATTAAGTTTTACTTGTATGGTTTTGTAGTAGCAATATTGTTCAAAAATGAAATTTTAAAAAGTGGTAAAGACCAGGTTTGGGGATTTTTTTGTTTTTCTGTTTTACATTGTCCTTACCAATATTTGGAAGACAGGGATCATAATATAAATGAAGTGTTTTATCGTTACAGGTATCACACCAATGTTGCAGTTAATTCGGACAATCACAATCGACCCCAGTGACAACACGATGTGCCATCTCATTTTTGCAAACCAGGTCAGATATGTATTGTATTGTTCTTTATATAGCTTATACAGTTTAGAGCAATTGCAGTTTTTTTAATGTGTCTCTCTATTTGTTGTGCTCCAGACAGAGAAAGATATTCTACTCAGGGAGGAACTTCATGAGATGGAGAAAATATATCCTGACAAGCTGAAGCTCTGGTTTACACTGGACAAACCTACTGAGGGTAAGCAAGCATTTCTTCAACCCTTAGGGTCAATGTGACTTTCTCAACAACACTGGCTTACTGTGACTGAATATGTTTGCTGCCAGAATTAAATAATACAGTGGAAACTCCGAAGTCGACTACAATCCATTCTGTGATACTGGTTGAATCCTGTTTCTTCTTATTTTTATTAATCACCAACCATAGTCCTTTAGGTTAAACCAAAATCTTAATAAACCTTAAACAATAATGTTTAAGAAAGTAATTATGTAAAGTAAGGTTTAGGCTTTCTTAGGAGAATAGCAATATGTGGCCAATCATTAGGAATCTGGTGTGCAGAATTATTATGCAACTACAGTCCCCTCCAAAAGTATTGGAACGGTAAAGTCAATTCCTTTGTTTTTGTTGTGTACTGAAGACATCTGGGTTTCGGATCAAAACATGAATGAGACAAAAGTTCCGAATTCCAGCTTTTATTTCATGGTATTTACATCTTGATGTGTTAAACAACTCAGGACAGAGCACCTTTTGTTTGAACCCATCATTTGCTCTGGTCAATAGGAGGTAAGCTTCTGATGACACCCAGGATGCCAGCAAACACTAAAGCTTAACACTACTAAGCGTAATATAAACAAATAACACAATAAAGCATGAAAAGTACTATGAGTTCTACTACATTTGTGATGCAAACACTTTCATACAGCACGAAAATTCTCTTAAGCTTTTGTCCGTTGGTCGCACTGCTGAATTTTCCAAGCGAGGAAGCTAACAAAGACTGGTGGGCTGAGGGAAAATCCCAACAGACCAAGCAGGGAAATATACAGCAGCTCTGACACAATGTTAAAGTAGCTTAGAAAAAACTTACGTTTGCCTAATCCTCAAAGCGAGAAGAAAATAACGGGCAAAATATTTTACGTAAGCTCTGTTGTGAAATCCTTGAAAGATCTTCCTACTCTGCCTTGCTGTGTCTTCATTTGCTCCAGACAGGAAAACAGATCCATGATCATTATTCATTAGAAGTACAGTACAGTACAGTAGTGCTCTTGCTATTTGTCTTTTTTTTTTTTTTTGTTGTTGACTTCATTGTCAGCGAAACCTTGTTCTTAGTTTTACAGGAGACTGGAATTACTTGCAAATTACTTGTAATTATTTGCTTGATTTATTTATACCTTTTTATTTGTCAGACACATATATCGTGTCCAGATTGTCCTTTTTTGAGAGAGAGATTGAGAGAGCGAGCGTGTCAATGAATGTCATAAACCAGCAATCACTTGGTTTTATGCATTTAAAACTGACTAACGTATGGTTCCCTCAACAGCTGTTTTCTATTTTAAAGCCAAGATTAGTCCAAGTAAGATTGAAACAGTAGGTAACATTCCATTGCTAAGGGAACTATTGTATTTGTGCTGGTACATCCTCTCCTAAAGTATTGGAACAGTGAGGTCAATTCCTTTATTTTTGCTGTAGACTTAAGATATTTGGGTTTGACATCAAAAGCAGACTATTGGTTAGAATAACTGCATCGAGCCTGACCCACTGACTTCACCAAACTTTTTAATTATTGTCATGGGGGATTTCCATCCCAGGCTTTCACCACTGTTTTTGGGGAGATACTCTCTCTAGCTTCGTCTTAAGATGGAAAAACAGTCGGGTCGGTTCTAATCCTGTCCATTCAGGTGTAACGCCCCCCCATCCTACGCCTCCACTGTGTTTTACATTGGGAGACGAGAACACTGACCGCTGAGCTAAAAGCCCAGGCCACCAGCTTAGTGGCCAGTACCCTCTTTAAGGATTGGAAAGTGAGGTTTCTTAAAGGTCCCATATTTTGGCTGTTTAGAGCTCCATATAGTGACTCTCTAACATGGACTTACTATAAAAGTGTTGATTTCATTTTTAAAAACACCTTGGTTTTGTCATATGAGTGTCGAGTAAAGGCCCCTTTGGCAGCTACCTCTGTTTGAGCCAGTTTTGTGTCCGCTTTGTCCATATTTGGCGAAGACTACCCCCTTGCCTCTGATTGGTTGCCTTTGTGTAGAAGACCCACTTGTGCAAGCACAAGTGTTTATGTTGACAGCGCTCTTCACTAGTGATGTAGATAAGTTCGAGAAATTCGAATTGCCTGATTTCAGGCCTCTAGGCAGAAAAACATCTGGAACTTAGGAATGCATGGAGTATTTTAATTCCTATTTCACGTTTGCTGAACCACCATAGAGACAATATTATTTGTATTATTATTTTATTTATTTTATTATCTATCCATCCATTTTCTGAGCCGTTTCTCCTCAATAGTGTCGCGGGCGTGCTGGAGCCTATCCCAGCTATCATCGGGCAGGAGCCGGGGTACACCCTGAACTGGTTGCCAGCCGCAGGGCACACAGAAACAAACAACCATTCACACTCACATTCACACCTACGGGCAATTTAGAGTCTTCAATTAACCTGCATGCATGTTTTTGGGATGTAGGAGGAAACTGGAGTGCCCGGAGAAAACCCACGCAGGCATGGGGAGAACATGCAAACTCCACACATTGAACCCCGGACCTCGGAACTGTGAGGCAGACGCTCTAACCAGTCGCACACCGTGCCGCTTATTTTATTATTACAATATATATTTATTATATATTTTTGGGGGGATATTTTTTTATATGAAACCCTAACCCTAACTATGCAATTTTCCAGGTTAAGAGGAAGCTGGAGAGAGTATATCCCCAAAACAAAAAGTGGTGAAAGCCTGGCATGGAAAACCGCCCACACAAGAATGAAAAAGTTTTGTGATGACAGTGGGTCAGGCTCGATGCAGTTATTTTAAGCAATATTTCGCTTTTGATGTCAAACCCAAGTCTTAAGTCTACAGCAAAAATAAAGGAATTAACCTCACTCTTCCAATACTTTAGGAGAGCATGTACTTCCACAAATACAGTTGTTCCCTTAGCAATGGAATGGTACCTACTATTCCAAGCTTACTTTTACTAATCTTGGCTTTAAAATAGAAAACAGAAATTGTAATCATAAATAAAATTGTAATTGTACATCTTCAAATGCAAGCTTGCTCCCGTTACACAGGTATCAGTTTCAAAGGAGCCACATGGATGCTTATCCACCGCTCGTGCATTTGAAGTAGTCGTAACTGTTACTGCTAATTTTGGAAGCTCTGTTTCTTGTCAATTGAATGAAGACGCATTGCCGAAGAACTTGCAGTTGGGTCAGTGCAAATCTGACTACAAAAAGTGAAAGTGACTTGCGAATGACAACGACTAAAAGAACGTCGACTGACTTCTTATTTGATCAGAGGCAATGACGTCTACAGGAAGACCTTTCACATTCTGATGTGGTGAGTTTTCATTAGAGTTATTTACGTTAAGTTGGTGTTTATTTGAAGTTTTGACAAATATAAAAATGTTCCTTGTGGTTGTTACAGCGCAAATCTAACTGCAAGAAGTGTTTTCGGTGTCGAAAGTCACACATTTAGAGGATTCGGACACGGTATAAAAAACATGGACGTGATTAAATATTATCATTCTTGTTTTGTGTGAGGTTTGAAGTAAATCTGACGATGCGCATGCTCTCAGTGTGACCCGGAAAATTAAATGGCTCGATCGCACCCCGCCATTGTTTGTTGTTTAAAGATAAAGGTTAGGTAGCTCGGCGGCAACTGTCGTAGATCATACTGTATGCTAAATTACTTTGTATGTTGACTATTTTTGGTGTATTTTGGTGAAAATATCAATGACTATCTCAAGCAGCAGCCTCTGCCGACATCCCCATTAGCTTGTGCAAATAGTACATCGATAGTGTAGTTTTACATGATCCATTGATACAGTAGTTACTCAAAATACATACTACAGTCGAACATGTAAACATTAACACAAAAGACCAATTAATAATTTTATAAGATATGAAAACAAATACAGTACTGTTAAACCAAAAAAATATATTTTAATCATCAAGCAACACCTCTTAGATGAAAAGAGTATCAAAGTGGATATAATGAAACCAAATAGCAGCCATGTCAAACTTGCAGCCTGGGGGCCGCATCCGGCCCGCCACATCATTTTATGTGGCCGGCGAAAGCAAATAATTTGCGTCAACTTCCATGATATTTTGCTAAAATCTGTACCAAAATTTCACATCGTAAATATGTAATAAATAATAATGTTGCGATATTGTAAGCATTTTTTTTTTTTTACCAAATCCCCATTCACAGTAACTTGAGCAATAGTTGAACAAACATTTTAGTATCATTTTAGATATACCATTTTAGATATATAATTTTATATATAATACAATGATCAGGCGATGAAACATTTATATGGATTCACGGTCATAACGACTCTCTGAGGGAAACCAACAATGTGGCCTGCGATAAAAATTAGTTTGACATCCCTGCTCTATAGGTTTTAAGTATAGAGAGTGACCCGATCAGTCTAAAACTTTTTACTTCTTGTGTTTTCGGTCAATTTATGGATGCAAGATGAATGATCTCCCAAACGGTTGGTTGCATCTTTCTATAAATTTGCAGACAAAATGCTTCCGTAGATTTCTGAGTAAGTTTTTCTGCTGACATCATGTTGCATCAATAAAGATTAATGAACCAGTCCCAGAAAAAGCCAAGCCCAAGTCATGATATTTCCTCCACCGAAGAGATTTTATGTTTGGGGGGATGAATAGATCCTTTCTTTCTTCAATCTTGCAAGCGTTTCATCACTTTAGTAAATGCACTTTGCCTCATCAGTCCATAAAAGTTTAGTCGCATTAGTTTTTGCCAAATTCCAACCTGGCCTCTCTGTTCTTCTTGCTAATGGAGAAGCTCATCCATACTTTTATCCCAAGTAGACTTGACTATTGTAATGGTCTTCTAACTGGACTCCCCCAAAAGAGCATTAAACAGCTGCAGCTCATTCAGAATGCTGCAGCTCGGGTTCTAACCAGAACAAAGAGGTCAGAACATACTCCTCCAATTCTAAAGTCTCTACACTGGCTCCCAGTCTGCTTTAGAATAATTTTAAAGTTCTGCTACTGGTCTATAAACCAGTAAATGGTTTAGTTCTTGAATACATGAAAGAAATGCTAATAGAATATAAACCCAGTAGGGCTCTGAGAGCTACAGACTCAGGTCAATTAGTGGAGCACAGCAAACATGGTGAAGCAGCATTTAGCTATTATGCTGCACACAAATGTAATAAGTTGCCAACAGAAGTGACGTCAGGCCCAAGTGTGAGTGTTTTTAAATCCAGGTTAAAAACTCTTCTTTTTTTTCTCAAGCATTTATGTTAGATTTATCTTACCCAACATTATAATAGACACAAAAGGAATGAAGACGCTGGTTTCTTTTTCTCATGAGGAGGGCGTATGGGAGATTGTTCAGATCACAGTCTCTCAACACGCTCTAAACAATCCCCCCCCTCGCTCCTGCATTTATCTGAAACAGGAGGGATTTACAAATCATAATGTTCTAAGAAATAAGACACAACACAAAATATTTGATAATAAGAGGGTTTTTCCCAGACATAGTATTCTAAACAATAAGACACGACACATAATATTTGATAATAAGAGGGTTTTTTTCCAGACATAGTATTCTAAGCAGTAAGACGCAACACAAAATATTGGACCAACACTTGTCCCGACCCGACCACATCCGATCACGTCCTTGGTCCAGGCACCCTTCCATCGGATGATGCTGAGTCATCTTTTCGAAGGCGAGACATCTAAAATCGTCCATAATACTAATGCAAGCTAAGCAAATAAATGATAACTTCTACAATTTATCTAACATTTCCCTCCTGTTTATCATGTATTTGCACAAATTCTCATATCATTTTACAGTCACTTCATTTCGATTTTTAACTGTAGAATCATTTTTATGAAACAAATACATTTACACTCAGAGTAAACTTGTCATATATGAATGTTGTAGTTTAAACATCGTAATCATCTGTATCAGGAAACAAATCAGTTAAAGCAAAATCATCATTATCATCATAATCATCATCATCATCATACAGTAATGGATACATCAGCTCCATACGATTTCTCCATGGGGGTTATGGCTGTGGTGATTAATTTACTGATTAATGCCCGAATGCATGGGATACAACAACATCCACATAATGTCAGAATGGCTGCAAAAACAGCAATTGATATCAATATTGGTGAAATTAGGGTTTTATATTTACCAAAAACGTCCATCCAGCTGTCTCACAAAGAGTGTTGATTGAGGGTCCGTAGACCATCGATGGCTCTGGTCAAGCTGCCATCTGAAGCAGTATTGTTTGTTCTCCAAACATACCGCAAACACCTCCCTCTCTTGCGAGGAGCATGTCGACAGCTATGCGGTCGTGGAACGTCCTTGAGCTGCTCGTGCACAGCTTCAAACCCACTCTGAGTCCAATTTCCTCATCTCTGTACATTGAAGTGGATGTAGTTTATCCCATCAACATTTTTATTAATCGTACACCACCAGCATATGAAAGACTCAAATCCTCCTGCAACTTGGTCAGCCAATTTGTATTGATTCGCCACCCCACGAGGAACACCTATGGCGTCGATGTATGTTGGATTATTTTGCCCCTGCCAGGACAAATCTCTTTTTTGTATATGTTCTAGATTGGACAAAAACATTAGTGCCCTTTCCATTAAATCTTGAACAGGCATAGGGTATACTGACACATGCAATATCAAAGTGATAGCGCATAATCTAGATATATCTTTAGGTAATCTATCAAACAGTCTATCATCTCCGCACCACCACCAGATGTCGCTCCGTGACACTGGCACAAAATTGGGTCCGACTTTTAAGATTACTTTACACTGTGTGTCGTTCAGTGGTCCTAATTTTTTCCCTTAACTAATCATGTTTATACAAGTGAAGTTATTTGGTGCTACTAAAGTAGAAAACATCGGTTTGTGTTTATCTGCTTCTGTTACGGGATATATAGGATCCCATGATTTACACCTCTTAGTTGGTACAGTAGCGTTCATGAATGGAATAATACAATCTTGTGATAATTGTGCCGGAACTATGCGCAACAAAGGCCTGGGACCCATGCAAATTACACAATCTTTTCTCGTTACATTTGCTGCTTGTTCCATCAATAGTAACCAATTGTTATTTTGTCCTGAAACTCCTGTGACAACAAGGAACCAATCATCAGTAGTTATGGTGTTAACCATTAAAATTTGTCCACCTTTATTTGAAGTTTTTAATGGCATTTTTGGTTTAACATGGTTCCCATAACACAATGCTACTTGGAAGTGGGGATCTTTTATATAAAAGTATATGCCCACAAGCTCACTATCAAACACATTGGGTGATTTGATTCGTATTTCAATATTAAACTATGGACCGTTTTGCTTAGGTTAAATTTCTTTCTGTTCTTTTGCTGTTCTTTTTGACCAACTGGACCAATCATAACCTGTTTCACCAATAAGGTGTTCCCATTCAAAGCCTATAGTTGCATACCAGTCATATCTAAATCCCCAATTCTGCCCATTCTCTTGAGCATCATTGGTGAGAGCCGCATATGGAATTATGATTAAAGCAGCTTGATTTTGGGGGGGCACAAAATATTAAACCTTTTTGCCGCGTTTGGAGGCCATGCCCACAATTTTGATCATTAGCTGTACTCCTTTTGACACAAGTTAATGATTCAAAATTTTTTATTATTGGGTTTGTCATATTGGTCCAGTTGGTAGGTGATTTTCTATCAAAAAAAATGGGTTGTATCATTTAGGGTGGGACGTCCCATGTACCACAAAAACAAAACCAACATCATAGTAGCCAAAGTTGCTACGTAACAACTTAGCGAATCTCATAACCAACGTGGGTGTGCCTTTCTGCTGAGTTCTCACTAAAAGGGTTGGTGTCTTTTTTCTTCACTGACCAGCAAGCGTTTTCAGAATCTACACATCTGCTCCCGCTCCGTTATCAGACTTTTGCTCACCTTCCCTATTTGAGTACTCAGCTGAAATGACTCTTTTACAGTGTGTTAAATGAACCCACGTGTTTCTTTCTGCTATTTTTTTTTTTAGGGCTGTAAAGTGTCAATCTATCTGTGCCACCATCCCTCCGGTTGAGACATGTGACACAGCATGGCTCAATATAGCAGCCCATTTTGAATAGGTTTTTTTCTTTTTTTTTCTCTGTGCTAATATAAATTTCATTTTGTAGTTTTGCACTTTGTTTTTCACAATAATTACGGTCTTGTTGTGAAATACTCATATTGACTATCAGTATAGATTGTACCATCTTTATTTATCATTAGTTTGCATGCCTCGTTTAATGCTACTAATTCAGCAGCTTGTTCAGCCAATTCCTGTCAATCATGCTGCGTGCCTTCATCAAGTAAGGGTATTAGTGTGGCTGGATTTAAGGTTGTGCATCGCTGTTAAATATATTCTAGAAGTTATCATTTATTTGCATTAGTATTATGGACGATTTTAGATGTCTCGCCTTCAAAAAGATGACTCAGCATCATCCGATGGAAGGGCGCCTGGACCAAGGACGTGATCGGATGTGGTCGGGGACGTGACAGGTGTTGGTCCAATGTTTTGTGTTGTGTCTTATTGTTTAGAACATTATGTCTGGGAAAAACCCTCCTATTTTCAAATAAATGCAGGGGCGACGGGAGAGATTGTTGAGAGCGTGTTGAGAGGCTGTGATCTGAACAATCTCCCATACGCCCTCCTCATGAGAAAAAGAAACCAGTGTCTTCATTCCTTTTGTGTATATTTTTTATAATGTTGGGTAAGATAAATCCAACATTAAATTGGTCCTTCGAGCCGGATGTCAACACACCCGAGGATTCCAGTTGTGGAACCGACTTCCAGTTAAGAGACCGTGGCCACGGCAAGTAAGACCCTTTACGGGACTGGTCTTCGTTCTCCTCAACTGGGATCTGAAGGTTGACGACAATCCACAGGATTGAAGACGACTGGTGAGTTAAATTTTAACATTTTTTTTAGGAAAAAGGACGCCGTAGTCCACAAATTCCGCGAGGACGGCGGAGTCCTGTACGTACTTAAATTCCGTGTTTAATAAACCCTGTGAATACTAGTCAATGGCGGGTAAAATAAAGAAACTAGGAAAGTTTCGTGGCGTCGTAGTTAAATTCCGTACAGGACGGCGGAGTCCTCTAATGAGCTGTTGACAGACGTAGTTAAATTCCGTATAGGACGGCGGAGTCCTCTGACGAGCCAGTGTGAATGAAAACTGTTTGAATGAGAGTGTAAATGGGAAATGGGAAACCACTAGGTTTTTCATTCCATACCAAAACAGTGGGAAAGTAAACTGTGGACTTTTGTGGATGCAAAGGCAAGAATTCTCCACTCGAAAGAGTTGAAGTGAGAATTACCACAGAAAGTAAATTTGAATCACCGTCCTACTGAAAAAAAAAAAAAAAAAAAAGACAGTGTTCTAGACTACCCTAGGTAGTATTACACTGGACCAAATTCTTTCAAATGGGGAAAGGAAGTAGTAAAATAAAAAACAGGAATACACTGCAGTGTAAAGGTTGGAGGTTCATTAAATTAAATTTAAAAGAAAAAAAAAAAAAACAGGATCCTGATAAAATTTACTATTTAGAGACAGGGATAACCGAACACGGCTTTAATGGTTGGTTAAATATACAAAAAATAGCCGCGTTGCAGGAATCAAATTATATAAAAAAACAAAAAAAAACAAAGCACCGTTAAACGTGGGAAAGGCCCTGTTGTCTGCAGCCTTGCAGCTTATCACGAAAATAGAAGATAAAAAAGAATGTGATGAGCTGCAGTAATACAGAGCATGCGTACCAAACCCATGCACATTGTTAAATTCATTAAGACCAGACGCTACTGTGTTTACAGTAGTGGACATTAATGCATTAATGCAGTAATGCATTCTTTTCAGTACCAATAGAAAATAACAGTCAATTTTGGTTTGCATTCACATTTGAGAAAAAAAAAAAATATATATACATTTACTAGATTACCGCAAGGTTACTGTGAAAGCCAACTATTTATTCACAAGTTATGACAACACGCATGTCTTCTGGCATCTACAGATGGAGAGACATGCAAAGATTCATTGACCTTACTGCATCATCTAACAGAAGAGGGACATAAAGTTAACAAAAATAAATTGCAATGATGTAAAAGACAAGTTAAATATCTAGGCCATAATTTAAGTATAGCAGGAAAGACTAATTAGAAGACAGGAGAGCTATAGTCTTAAAAAATCCTAAACCACAGACGAAGAAACATATAATAATCATTTTTAGGTCTGACAAATTATTGTAGAGCATAGATTCCAAACTATGCAGAAATTGTTGCACCATTGTCAAAATTAATGTATGAAAACAACCTTAAAATTACATCACCTGTTTAATGGAGTACAGAGGCAGAAAAGGCCTTCTGTGACATTAAACAACATTTTGTGTCCAGTGCTGCGCTAGGCCTTCCAAATTTAATGATAAAACATTCATTCAAATGGTAGATTGTAAAAGCTATTGCATGACCTCCGTACTTACACAACAATACGGTGATAAGCTAAGACCAATAGCTTATTTTTCAACTAGAGAGCAGTTCACCCTAAAGGTCCCACATACAGTGTCTGCTCTCCTATTGCAAACCAATATGGCGTTTTGATCACCTGCAAGACATTTATCTTGTATTGCCATCTTGCTATCACAACCATATTTGACTGTTGAGCGATTCACAACCTTAAATCCAGCCACACTAATACCCTTACTTGATGAAGGCACGCAGCATGATTATAGGGAATTGGCTGAACAAGCTGCTGAATTAGTAGCATTAACCGAGGCATGCAAACTCATGATAAATAAAGATGGTACAATCTATACTGATAGCCAATATGAGTATTCCACAACAAGAACGCAATTATTGGGAAAAACAAAGTGCAAAACTACAAAATGAAATTTACATTAGCACAGGAAAAAAAAAAAAAAAACTATTCAAATGGGCTGCTATATTGAGTCATGCTGTGTCACGTCTCAACCGGAGGGATGGTGGCACAGATAGATTGACACTTTACAGCCCTAAAAAATAGCAGAAAGAAACACGTGGGTTCATTTAACACTGTAAAAGAGTCATTCAAGCTGAGTACTCAAATAGGGAAGGTGAGCAAAAGTCTGATAACGGAGCGGGAGCAGATGTGTAGATTCTGAAAACGCTTGCTGGTCAGTGAAGAAAAAAGACACCAACCCTTTTAGTGAGAACTCAGCAGAAAGGCACACCCACGTTGGTTATGAGATTCGATAAGTCGTTACGTAGCAACTTTGGCTACTATGATGTTGGTTTTGTTTTTGTGGTACATGGGACGTCCCACCCTCAATGATAAAACCCATTTTTTTGATAGAAAATCACCTACCAACTGGACCAATATGACAAACCCAATAATAAAAACATTTGAATCATTAACTCGTGTCAAAAGGAGTACAGCTGATGATCAAAATTGTGGGCATGGCCTCCAAATGCGGCAAAACGGTTTAATATTTTGTGCCCCCAAAATCAAGCTGCTTTAATCATAATTCCATATGCGGCTCTCACCAATGATGCTCAAGAGTGGGCAGAATTGGGGATTTAGATATGACTGGTATGCAACTATAGGTTTTGAATGGAAACACCTTATTGGTGAAACAGGTTATGATTGGTCCAGTTGGTCAAAAAAAAAAAACAGCAAAAGAACATAGAAAGAAGTTTAACCTAAGCAAAACGGCCCATAGTTTAATATTGAAATACAAATCAAGTCACCCAATGTGTTTGATAGTGAGCTTGTGGGCCTATTCTGGTGGAAAAGATCCCCACTTCCAAGTAGTATTGTGTTATAGGAACCGTGTTAAACCAAAAATGCCATTGAAAACTTCAAAGAAAGGTGGACAAATTTTAATGGTTAACAACATAACTACTGATGATTGGTTCCTTGTTGTCACAGGAGTTTCAGGACAAAATAACAATTGGTTACTATTGATGGAACAAGCAGCAAATGTAGCGAGAAAAGATTGTGTTGTTTGCATGGGTCCCAGGCCTTTGTTGCGCATAGTTCCGGCATAATTATCACAAGATTGTATTATTCCATTTGCACACTGATTGAGGAGCATCTGCAACATTTGCACAACCATTGTCCCAGATTATCGCACTACTCGTCACTTTAAACCGCATACACTCCTTGAAGTCTCAGCGCCCTTTGCACAATGGTCATTGCACCGGACTATTGCGATATTAGTCATTCAAACTGCTGCTAGAGGACTGCATCTTTTTGCACAATTGTTTTTTGTCAATGTCTTTATGTCTCCAAAGTGTTCTGTAAATTGACTGTCTGTTGTACTAGAGCGGCTCCAACTACCGGAGACAAATTCCTTGTGTGTTTTGGACATACTTGACAAAAAAGAGATTTATCCTGGCAGAGGCAAAATTATCCAACATAAAACATACATCGACGGCATAGGTGTTCCTCGTGGGGTTCCTAATCAATACAAATTAGCTGACCAAGTTGCAGGAGGATTTGAATACTTCATATGCTGTTGGTGTACGATTAATAAAAATGTTGATGGGATAAACTATATCCACTTCAATGTACAGAGATTAGGAAATTGCACTCAGAATGGGTTGGAAGCTGTGCACGAGCAGCTCAAGGACGTTCCAAAGACCGCATAGCTGTCGACATGCTCCTCGCAAGAGAGGGAGGTGTTTGCGGTATGTTTGGAGAACAAACAATACTGCTTCAGATGGCAGCTTGACCAGAGCCATCGATGGTCTACGGACCCTCAATCAACACTAAACAGCTGAATGGACGTTTTTGGTAAATATAAAACCCTAATTTCACCAATATTGATATCAATTGCTGTTTTTGCAGCCATTCTGACATTATGTGGATGTTGTTGTATCCCATGCATTCGGGCATTAATCAGTCAATTAATCACCACAGCCATAACCCACATGGAACCGTATGGAGCAGATTTATCCTTTATTGGAGGTTGATAATAATGACGATGATGATGATGATGATGTTGTTTTACCTGATTTGTTTCCTGATCCAGGTGATTACGATGTTTAAACTACAACATTCATGTATGACAAGCTTACTCTGAGTGTAAATGTATTTGTTTCATAAAAATGATTCTACAGTTAAAAATCGAAATGAAGTGACTGTAAGATGATATGAGAATTTGTGCAAATACATGATAAACAGGAACAGGAGGGAAATGTTAAATATATTCTAGAAGTTATCATTTATTTGCTTAGCTTGCATTAGTATTATGGACGATTTTAGATGTCTCGCCTTCAAAAAGATGACTCAGCATCATCCGATGGAAGGGCGCCTGGACCAAGGACGTGATCGGATGTGGTCGGGGACGTGAGAGGTGTTGGTCCAATGTTTTGTGTTGTGTCTTATTGTTTAGAACATTATGTCTGGGAAAAACCCTCCTATTTTCAAATAAATGCAGGAGCGACGGGAGAGATTGTTGAGAGCGTGTTGAGAGGCTGTGATCTGAACAATCTCCCATACGCCCTCCTCATGAGAAAAAGAAACCAGTGTCTTCATTCCTTTTGTGTCTATTTTTTATAATGTTGGGTAAGATAAATCATGGTTGTGATAGCAAGATGGCAATGCAAGATAAATGTCTTGCAGGTGATAAAAACGCCATATTGGTTTGCAATAGGAGAGCAGACACTGTATGTGGGACCTTTAGGGTGAACTGCTCTCTAGTTGAAAAATAAGCTATTGGTCTTAGCTTATCACCGTATTGTTGTGTAAGTACGGAGGTCATGCAATAGCTTTTACAATCTACCATTTGAATGAATGTTTTATCATTAAATTTGGAAGGCCTAGCGCAGCACTGGACACCAAATGTTGTTTAATGTCACAGAAGGCCTTTTCTGCCTCTTTACTCCATTAAACAGGTGATGTAATTTTAAGGTTGTTTTCATACATTATTTTTGAAAATGGTGCAATAATTTCTGCATAGTTTGTCCTGTAAATTGAAATTCACCTCCTCATTCTCTGTGATGTTTACACAAGAGGATTTGTTGAGTTGGGAAGCAGGCTGGCTTAGTCATGCGGTAGTTTGTCCGTATTCTCTTTTATTTTTTATTTTTTTATTTTTTAGGGCAGTCACGTGCAATGTGGCCTTTGTTTCCACAGCACCAACAGATGGTATTATCATAATAATTTCGATTTCTACCATATCTTACTCTCCCACGGTCTCTGCCGCGTCGTCTAAAATTATCTCTCTCTCTGCCTTGATAGTATATTTCTGCTTCTTCGTCGAGGAAGACATCTATCTTCTCTTTTTTTTTTTTTTTTTTGTCTAACACTCTTTCTGCGTGGAGGGCATGATTAACATATTCCTCCAGAGGGCCAGTTGCTAGGTTTATCCAATGTTTATCTACCCATCTGTTAATGTGTTCTTTCGAATTCGCATGTAAAGCATTTTTTAACTGTTGTTGATAAGGTGTGATGCCGGCTACGGCCTTTTTCACATCCTCATTAGTCCAGGTCCTATAGACCAAAATAGTTTCTTTCTGGTCCTCTTGTATATTTGGATTTGCCACTTCAATCATCGGAAATAAATCCATGTCTCCCTCGTCTGAGGTTATTTTGGGAGTGGGAGAAAATGTTTCTCCCATTGTTTTAGACCAAGTCATTTGTACCCCTCCCGATCGTAAAATTCGTTGTGTTTGTGCCTCTTGAGTTGGAGGATTTTCATGAGGTGGCAAAAGGGTACAAGGGTGCTGATGCTTTTGTTTCCTTATTTTTTTTACAACTTTCTTCAATTATCTTTTTCTCGCTAATTCTTATTATTGGTCCTGTCTCGTCATCTTCCTGTCTTTGAAACAACATATTTTTATGTCTACCTTCCTGCTCTTTTTGTTCATTTGTTAAGTGTTTCTTATTCTCCCTTCCTTTTTCTCTTTTTGACGCCATGTTTAACCAGAAGAGTAAGTCGTCAAATCCATCTTTTTGTATTTGTGATATATCATTTTTGTGTCGACACTTTATTTCGTTTTGAAGTTGAACTATTTTTTGCGAATTTAGCTGGCCAGCGAAACCGTATTTGGTTATCCACGTGTTTAAATGTTCTATTTTGGAATGGTTTTGTAGTTGAACATATTTCCAATCTTTACACGTTAGGTCTATTTTTTGATCCGGTTTACTGTTATTTATTCCCATTTTTGTGAATTTGGAAGTCAGTTCATTTGCACCTAGAGTGACCTAAATACTGACTTTATTCAAAAATGACAGGGTGACAATAAATGTCTGAGTTCTGGTAATTCTCAAGATTCTACCCCAATTGGGGCGGAGAATTCTTGCCTTTGCTTCCAAACCCAGTTGTCACTTACAATCCAGTCTTATACATTCATACTTTTACACATACACACGATATTAATAACGTTTTTATAAACACACGAAAACACGGAAACACAGAAATACGGAATTTAAGTACGTACAGGACCCCGCAGTCCTCACGGAATTTATCGGACTCCGACGTCCATCTTAACCACTTGCCAGTGACTAGTATTACACAAGGTTTATTCTGCCGCAGACTTCTTCGTCGCGCAATTCACTCACTCTTTAATCCTTTTTTCCTAAAATTTTTTTTTAAATTTAACTCACCACTCGTCTTCAATCCTGTGGATTGTCGTCAACCTTCAGATCCCAGTTGAGGAGAACGAAGACCAGTCCCGTAAAGGGTCTTACTTGCCGTGGCCACGGTCTCTTAACTGGAAGTCGGCTCCACAACTGGAATCCTCGGGTGTGTTGACATCCGGCTCGAAGGACCAATTTAATGTTAGATTTATCTTACCCAACATTATAATAGACACAAAAGGAATGAAGACGCTGGTTTCTTTTTCTCATGAGGAGGGCGTATGGGAGATTGTTCAGATCACAGTCTCTCAACACGCTCTAAACAATCCCCCCCCTCGCTCCTGCATTTATTTGAAATAGGAGGGATTTACAAATCATAATGTTCTAAGCAATAAGACACAACACAAAATATTTGATGAGGGTTTTTCCCAGACATAGTATTCTAAACAATAAGACACGACACATAATATTTGATAATAAGAGGGTTTTTCCCAGACATAGTATTCTAAGCAATAAGACACAACACAAAATATTGGACCAACACTTGTCCCGACCCGACCACATCCGATCACGTCCTTGGTCCAGGCGCCCTTCCATCGGATGATGCTGAGTCATCTTTTCGAAGGCGAGACATCTAAAATCGTCCATAATACTAATGCAAGCTAAGCAAATAAATGATAACTTCTACAATTTATCTAACAATTTATTAATATTACTTTTACTGTACGCTGTTTTAATTGTATTTTTTTTTATTTTTGTCTTTGTTTTAAATGTTTATGAACTGTTTTTTCTTTGTTTTTAATGCTTTTATCATATAAAGCCCTTTGAGTTACCTTGTGTATGAAATTGACTATATAAATACATTTGCTTTGCTTGGCTTTGCTTAATGAATGCTTTGCACCCTCTGATGTAGCCCCTCTACTTTTGCTCATTAAGTCAAACCGTTGATTGTGATACCTGCACTCCTGCCCTCTGGAGGTTGTTGCTAATGTCACAGTTGTTCTGGGGCGTTCTTTACAGCTCTCACAATGTTTCTGTCATCAACTGCTGCTGTTTTACTTGTTCTACTTTGATTTCATTTCTGTTACTTAGTGCACTAGTGATTTCTTTCTTCTTTAGGACATTTCAAATGGTTGTATTAGTTATGGCCAATGTTTGACCATTACCTGATTGATTTTCCATTACCCTTTAGCTTCACCTTTAGAACAACTCTGTTGTTTTCATTTTGGTTGCACCCCTAAATGGTATAAATGTCTTCTTCACAGGCAAAACCTGAATCTGAAACTGAGCGTTGACATTTATTTATCCATCCATCCATCCATGCATTTTCTGTACCACTTATCCTCACTAGAGTTACTGGTGACCTGGAGCCTATCCGAGCTGCCTTTGGGTGAGATGCAGGGTCCACCCTGAACTGGCTGCCAGCCATTCGCAGAGCGTTGACAATCAGCTCTATTGTATTTATTGAATAATCAGTGTAATAGGACACATATGGACAACACAATTCGCACGAGGCCCTTAGTCATAGGCCACATTCTTATTTGTAGAAACAAGCATAAAATGGACAGATAGGTTCATAATTCTGCAATCTTACCTGCTCTCTCTTTTTCTCCATTGTCTCTTCTCTAGGTTGGAAGTACAGTTCCGGGTTTGTGACCTCTACCATGATCAAGGCTCACCTCCCTGCTCCGTCCTCAGACGTGCTTGTTGTTCTGTGCGGTCCTCCTCCAATGATTCAGCATGCATGTTTGCCAAATCTGGATAAACTGGGATACAAGACAGAACACATCTTTGCATACTAATGTTGAGATTAGTAAATTCCTTTAATAATACTGTTTTTTTTGTTCAAAAACTTTTAAATTACAATAAAAAAGTTGATTTGTTTTATGCGAACAGTTCTTCTATAATGTGAGCATGTGGTAGTTTGGAATTCAATGCACTTTTTGCGGCACATCATGTGACCAAACCCGGAAAACAGATTAACGGACTTCCTGTGTATAGTATGATGGGTTAACTCGCAAAAACTATGGGCTGATGACATCATCATGTCATCAGCCCATAGTTTTTGCGAGTTAACCCATCTTCTTCTTCTTCTTCTCCTCCTTCTTGTTCTTCTCCTTCTCCTTTTTCTCCTCCTCCTTTCGCCAGAGCGCATGATCCTTTTCTATGTAAGCCTATCTCCTCCATCCTCCTCTCTAACAGCTGCCCTCATGTCTTCCCTCACTACATCTATCAACGTTCTCTTTGGTCTTCCTCTACCTCTCTTGCCCGGCAGCTCCATCCTCATCACCCTTCTACCAATATACTCCCTCTCTCTCCTCAAGATGTGTCCAAACCATCGAAGTCTGCTCTCTCTAACTTTGTCTCCAAAACATTTTACCTTGGCTGTCCCTCTGATGAGGTCATTTTTAATCCTGTCCAACCTGGTCACTCCTAGAGAGAACGTCAACATCTTCATTTCCGGCACCTCCAGCTCTGCTTCCTGTTGTCTCTTCAGTGCCACTATCTCTAATCCGTACATCATGGCTGGCCTCACCACTGTCTTAGAAATTTTGCCCTTCATCCTAGCAGAAACTCTTCTGTCACAACACACACCTGACACCATCCCCTCCCCCCCCCCCCCCCCCTTCCAACCTGCTTGACCAACTTGCATGACCAACCTCTTCACTTCCTTACCACACTCACCATTGCTCTGGACTGTTGACCCCAAGTATTTAAAGTTCTCCACCCTCACTATCTCGTCTCCTTGTAGCCTCACTCTTCCCCCTCCACCTCTTTCATTCATGCAGATATACTATTTTACTTTGGCTTAATCTTCATTCCTCTCCTTTCCAGTGCATGCCTCCACCTTTCTAAATGTTCTTCCACCTGCTCCCTTCTTTCACTGGAAATCACAATGTCATCTGCGAACATCATGGTCCATGGGGATTCCAGTCTAACCTCATCTATCTGCCTATCCATCACCACTACAAACAGGAAGGGCTCAGGGCTGTTCCCTGCAGCCCCACCTCCACCTTAAATGTCTCTGTCACACCTACAGCACACCTCACCACTATTCTGCTGCCTTCATACAGTCATGCTCACCATTATTGGCCCCCGCTTTAATTTTTTCATTACCTGTATAATATCTTCACAAATGAATGAAATTGTACCAAATATATCATCAGGATGTTTTAATTGGAGGTCCCGAGTAATTTAATAAATAAAATTGTTTTTTCAACTTAGATATTGTAATTTCAAAGAAAAAAAAAGAAAACAAAACAGCATGTGCAGCAATATTGGCATCCCTCCTTAATATTTGGTTGCACACCCTTTGGCAGCGATGACAGTCTACAAATGTTTCTTGTAACCCTCTATAAGCTTTTTGTAATTCTTAGGTGGTATTTTCCCTCACTCCTCCTTTGCATTTTGTTCAAGCTCTTTACCATTTTCAGAGTTCTTTTATCCACTGCCAGATTTCAGCTCCCCCCTACGATTTTCAATTGGATTAAGATCAGGACTCATTGGTGGCCATTATAAAACAGTGCATTTTTTCCCTTTTCAACCATTCCTATGTGCTTTTGGATGTGTGCTTTGTGTCTGTCTTGCTGGAGGACCTATGATCTTCGCTTCAAACCAAGTTTTCTTAAACTGAGTAAGACATTTCGCTCTAAAATCTCTTGATAATTCTCTTATTTCATGATTCCTGTGATACAGTCAAAGCCTCCAGTACCAAATGTAACAAAGCAGCCCCACAGCATTAAACATCTTCCACCATGCTTGACTGTTGGCAGGGCGTTCTTTTCCTTTTAGGCTTCATTGCACCGTCTGTAAACATACATTGCTAAAAAGCAAAATTTTTGTTTCATCTGCCCATAAAATATTGTTTATCATTTGCTCTTTTGTATCAAAAAGAAGTTCTCTATAGAAGAATGTTGTTACACTTGATTCATTTCCTCCAGGAGATATTCCACATTTAATACTTAAACTTCATTGGTGCCAATCATGGTGAGCACGACTGTACATGTCCTGTACAATTCTGATATACTTCCCTGCCACTCCAGACTTCCGCATGCAGTACCACAGTTCCTCTCTGGTTCCTCTGTCAGAGGCTTTCTCTAGATCTACACAGACACAATGTAGCTCTTTCTGACCTTCTCTGTACATCTCCATCACCACCCTCAAGGCAAATAATGCATCTGTGTTACTAGGCTCCTAAGCATGAAACAAATCTGTTGCTCGCAAATACTTAATTCTGTCCCGTGTCTAGCCTCCACTACTTTTACCCATAACTTCACTGTGTGGCTTATCAACTTTATCCCTCTATATTGTTCCCACACCTCTGCACATCACCCTTGTTCTAAAAAAATGGCCCCCAGCACACTTTTCTTCCATTCCTCAGGACTCTTCTTACCCGCTACAATTCTGTTGAACAACCTGGTCAAAAACTCCACAGCCACCGCTCCTAGATGCTTCCATACCTCCACAGGTATGTCATCAGGACCTACTGCCTTTCCATTTTTCATTCTCATTAGTGCCTTTCTAACTTCCCCTTACTAATCATTGCTACTTCCTGGTCCACCACACTTGCCTCTTCTACTCTTTCTTATCTCTCAGTTTCCTCATTCATCAACTCCTCAAAGTATTCTTTCTATCTATCCACCAAACTACTGACACCAGTTAACACATTTCCATCTATCCTTAACCACCCAACTTGCTGCACATCCCATCTCTTTCCTTCTGCCTAGCCAACCTGTATAGATCTTTCTTCCCTTCTTTAATGTCCAACCTGGCATATATATCATCATATGCCTCTCTTGTTTGGCCTTTACCACCTCTACCTTCACCCTACGTCGCATGTCCATGTATTCTTGTCTTCTCTCCTCGTTCCTCTGTGTCGCACTTCTTCTTAGCTAACAATTTTCCTTTTATGGTTGCCTGTACGCGGCACGGTGAACGACTGGTTGGAGCATCAGCCTCACATTTCTGAGGACCTGGGTTCAAACCCCGGCCCCGCCTGTGTGGAGTTTGCATGTTCTCCCCGTGCCTGCGTGGGTTTTCTCCGGGCACTCTGGTTTCCTCACACATCCCAAAAACATGCATTAATTGAAGACTCTAAATTGCCTGTAGGTGTGACTGTGAGTGCGAATGGTTGTTTGTTTGTTTGTGTCCTACAATTGGCTGGCAACCAGTTCAGGGTGTACCCCGCCTCCTGCCCGATGATAGCTGGGATAGGCTCCAGCACGCCCGCGACCCTTGTGAGGAGAAGCGGCTCAGAAAATGGATGGATGGAAGGGTTTCATGTACTTTAAAATTCCACCACCAAGTCTCCTCCCCCCCTTTCCTAACAGAAGACAAGTACTCTCCTGCCTCTGTCTCTCTGATCATCTTGGCTGTAGTGGTGGAGTCTTCTGGAAGCTCCTCCTGCCCACCGAGAGCCTGTGTCACCTTTTCTTGAAACACATCTACTTGTGGGGCATAGCCACTAATTACATTATACAGAACACCCTCATTATACCCTCAATTTCACCCTCATCACTCGGTCTGACACACGTCATCTCCAAGTCATTCTTAGCTAACTCTTCCTTTAAAATAACAGCTACTCCATTTCTCTTCCCATCTATGCCATAGTAAAATAATTTGAACCTTGCCTAAGCTTCTCGCCTTACTGCCTTTACACCTGCTCTCCTTGACGCACAATATATCTAACGTTCTCCTAATCATCATGTCAACCACCTCCCTAGCTTTTCCTGTAATAGTCCCAACATTCAAAGTCATTCAGTTCTAGGCTCTGTGCTTTCCTTTTCTCTTTCTGCCGAAGAACCCACTTTCCACCTCTCCTTCGTCTTCGACCCACAGTAGCTGAATTTCCACCGGCCCCCTAAAGGTTAATGGCGCTGGTGGCGGACGTTGTTAACCCTGGCCACGTCAGATCTTGTATGGAATTCTTTGGCTGAACGCTCACATTTGTTTGGCAAAGTTTTAAGGCGGATGCCTTTCCTGACGCAACCCTCTGCATTTATCCGGGCTTGTGACCGGCCTACAGTTTGCATCGGCTTGTGCCTACCGTATGGCTGCATGAATGGTTTAAACCCAAACTTGCTATAATTTTGGTTTGTTTTTGTCTTCAGACAAAAGTTACATACATGTATCATTTCACACAAACGAAGCCTAAACATCAGATATGGTCATCTTAGCTCCTGATGACGTCTTATGTAAAAGAAAAGACATTGTAGATGTTTAATAGTTATACAGTTGTTTTCCTGGTCTCCTGCCAGAGGGCTCTGCCAGTCACCTGAACCGGTAGGAAGTGCTTTGACCTGCTTTGCCAAATTCAGAAGTTGGTTGTTTAACCCCTACTTTTTAATTTTTTGTTTTTTGTGATAAACACACTAACCTCAAAGCAGTGCCCGTGTCTCAGTGCTTGGTACCACATACACCACTGTAATTCTCTTTATGTACTTCTGTAATTACAATACGTAACTGTACTACGTAGGATGACTAGACATCACTGTAGCATTGTTTAGAACATATATGTCAAACTCAGGCCACGGCGTAATTATATTTGGCCCGCATGACCATATCAATTGTGTATTAGAGCTGGCCCGTCAGTATATAGCACATGCGCCCCTAATATTACAAATCCCAGAATGCTTTGCTAGTGTGTTGACCCATCAGTCTAGACCGGCGAGCGCACCTGCCCTTTCTGTTGCAGTCGTTAGCAACTACGCTACCAGTCTCCTCGAGCAAATTTACACTTCCCCTTCCCAAAAATGGCCAAACGAAAGATGGAAAACGGTTAACTTCCAAGACAGATGGGGGGCAGATTGTCTGTTCACTAAAGTAAAAGACAGACCTATTTGTTGTGTGCGGAGCAACGTGGCTGTAACAAAGAATATAACATAATTGAATTAATGTTTTTTTTCTAAATGTCCTTTATCAACTCCTAGGCAGGGACTGTTAATAGTTTGAGGTTTGGATTTTTATTGAAGAACATTCTTATTTTTTTGGGTTGTTTTGTTGTTGGCCTTTGAAAAAAGATTTACATAAAAAAAGATAGGCGGTTGGAGATAGATAAATAGAAGATAGAGAGACAGAAGAATTCATCTATTTAAATACAAAACAACAAACAAATACCACTGATGTCTTTTATCGCAAATTTGATTTCTCGTGTTTATAATATTAAAGTTGGTTCATTCCAGATTCAGTGTTTAAGCAAAATTTAAGTTTGTTGTCATATGATAGTTGGCACGGTGACTGACTGGTTAGAGCGTCCTCACAGTTCTGAGGACCGGGGTTCAATCCCTGGCCCCGCCTGTATGGAGTTTGCATGTTCTCCCCGTGCCTGCGTGGGTTTTGTCCGGCCACTCCAGTTTCCTCCCACATCCCAAAAACATACATGGTAGGTTAATTGACAACTCTAAATTGCCCGTAGGTGTGAATGTGGGTGCGAATGGTTGTTTGTTTGTATGTGCCCTGCGATTGGCTGGTAACCAGTTCAGGGTCTACCCCGCCTCCTGCCCGATGATAGCTGGGATAGGCTCCAGCACGCCTGCGACCCTAATGAGGAGAAGCGGCTCAGAAAATGGATGGATGTCATATGATAAACTTTAACGCTACATTTCTGCAGAAAGGGGAAACATGCACGTCGCAGTGATTTTTCACTAAATATTGAGTTTGGCCCGCGACGTAGTCCCAATTTTTAAGTTTGGCCCACAGTGAATTTGAGTTTGACACCCCTGGTTTAGACACATGCACCGGGTTAACTAATCAATTTGTTGTTGTTGTTAGAAAGAATTAAGATTATTTGGCCAATATGTATCTGTAGGCTATTGCAATGTACACCACGAGGAATAAAAATCTATTTACGTTTTCATTATCTATTTTGTGAAATTGAAAAAAAAAATGTATTTATTAATTTACGTGGCGGCACGGTGGGCGACTGGTTAGAGCGTCAGCCTCACAGTTCTGAGGACCGGGTTCAATCCCCGGCCCCGCCTGTGTGGAGTTTGCATGTTCTCCCCGTGCCTGCGTGGGTTTTCTCCGGGCACTCCGGTTTCCTCCCACATCCCAAAAACATTAATTGGAGACTCTAAAATTGCCCGTAGGTGTGACTGTGAGTGCCCTGCGATTGGCTGGCAACCAGTTCAGGGTGTACCCCGCCTCCTGCCCGATGACAGCTGGGATAGGCTCCAGCACGCCCGCGACCCTAGTGAGGAGAAGCAGCTCAGAAAATGGATGGATGGAAGTTCTGTACATTAATGTGACGTTTTGTATTGGAAGGTTAGATGTTCGACGTAACCTGAATGCATCACTGGCTAATGGGCGTGTCCCTCGCTTCCAACAAACATGTCGACTGCACAGTAAAAGTTTTCTGCCAATCTTTTAGCCATTCAGTTGTCCCCACTCTACTACGCAATACGATGTTTAAACGTAACGTAGGCACACTCACTCCTTTTTATAATGCGCTCCCAAGTGTGCATTTGGCCTTTGCTGTGTTTATTAGCTTACAACTCACGTTTATTCACAGTGAAAAACTAAACCCTGAGAGTTGTCTCATCTGGGGTCCAGGACTTCACCCCGATATAGTTTTGCCTGTCCGGTACTTCTTCATCCAGGCGGTCGATTCGAAAGGAGAAAATCTGACTTTATCTCCAGGTAAAACCTGATTTATATGCTATGGAAATGTTAACCCTGCAGCACCGAGAAACTACCAGAACGGGAAAGTTGCTACGTTTGCTAATATCCCCCCGTTCTTATTAAAAGCTAGATTAGAGTTTTAGAAGAAACTAGTGCATTGACTTCGTAGTTATATAGTTTGTTGTCTGGTGTATCACTTTTAGTCTAAAAATGGCCCAAACGAAATTTTGTTCTAAGAATCCAAAGTTTTTTCTTGAACATGCACATCTGACAAACAATAGGCTCAGGCTCCCAATACTATATGTGTCACTGTAAGTCACTATTTTGTATAGGTAAAGACACTTTTAAAGTGAAGATAACTTCACTTGAGAAGAAGGAGCACATCCGCATCCACGTCCCCCCACCTCTGGACAGAGGAGATGGATCCTTCTTAGTGAGGTACCGCTTGTACAATACAGCACCAACAGGCCTCAAAATTGAGATCTTCCATCATGAAACTGCTGTTTCCCAATCACCCTACATCATCCAAGGTCAGTAGTTTGTCATGCACAGAGACGCTGGAACATATTTTCAATAGAATCCTCTCCAGGACCCTGGTCAACCTTCTATTTCAGGAACTCATTTTCTCAGAAAATAATCAAAATAGTAATACTTGCCTTACTCAAGTGGTTGCCATCCTACATTTAACTTTGCAATGTTTTTATTAACGTTGCTTGTAACTTTTAACATAACTGCCATGCAAGTCGAACATACAGCAGCTGAAATAAGTATTTAACACGTCACCATTTTTCGCACTAAATATACTTCCAAAGGTGCTATTGACCTGAAAATTTGGGAACAACCCAAGTAATCCATACATACAAAGAAAGTAAAGCAAATGAACTCAGGAATTAAGTTGTGTGCAAAATGACATAGGGAAAAAGTATTGAACACATGAAGAAAGGGAGGTGCAAAAAGGCATTGAAAGCCAAGACAACACCTAAAATCTATCAATAATCAAACAGATATCCAGCCCATTGTCAGTGCAAATGAATATCAGATGGTTCAGTCTGAATTGATGGCCTACAAAAAGGTCTCATTGCCAAGGTGTGAGTCAAGACAGATCTCATGATGGGTAAGAGCAGAGAGCTGTCTCAAGACCATCGCAAAGTAATTGTTGCAAAACATAACGATGGCATTGGTTACAGGATATCTAAGCTTCTGAGCGTTCCAGTGAGCACGGTTGGGGCTATAATACGCAAGTGGAAAGCCAATTATACCACCATAGATTTGCCTCGATCAGGTCCTCCAAGATTTCTGACAGAGGACTGCAAAGTATAATCAGAAGAGTTGTCCAAGAGCCAAGGACTGCCTTTAAAAAGACCTGGAATTAGCAGGTACTGTTGTCACAAGGGGATGGCATGGTGGACGACTGGTTAGCACACCTGCCTCAGAGTTCTGAGGACCAGGGTTCAAATCTCGGCCCCGCCTGTGTGGAGTTTGCATGTTCTCCCTGTGCCCGCGTGGGTTTTCTCCGGGCACTCAGTTTTCCTCCCACATCCCAAAAACATACGTGGTAGGTTGATTGAAGACTCTTAAATTGCCCGTAAGTGTGAATGTGAGTGCAAATGGTTGTTTGTTTATATGTGCCCTGCGATTGGCTGGCAACCAGTTCAGGGTGTACTTTCGCCCGAAGATAGCTGGGATAGGCTCCAGCACGCCCACAACCCTAGTGAGGATAAGCGGTACAGAAAATGGATAGATGGATGGATATTGTCACAAGGAAAACGGTGAGTAATGTACCATGCATGGCCTGTAAGCACGGCCACCACGCAAGACCCCATTGCTGAAAAAAAGCATATCAAAGCTCGTTTAAAGTTTGCTGAACAACATTTGGGCAAGCCAGTTAAATACTAGGAGAACATAGTCTGGTTAGATGACAGCAAAATGTAACTCTTTGGATGCCATAATGCATATGACGTTTGGAGGAGAAATGGCACTGCACATCACCCTAAAAACATCATACCAACATTGAAGTTCAGAGGTGGGAACATCATGGTGTCGGGCTGCTTTTCAGCAAATGGTACTGATAAACGTCACATTATTTAAGGAAGGATGAATGGGAAAATCTATCGAGACATTCTTGACAAAAGAATCTGCTGCCATCTACGAGTATGATGAAAATGAAACGAGGGTGGACATTTCAGCAGTATATTGATCCAAAAAATACTGCCAAGGAAACTCTCTATAGGTTTCAAAGAAAAAAAATAAAGCTGCTAGACTGGCCCATCAATCACCTGACTTGAATCCAATCGAAAATCTATGGAAAGAACTGTAACTCAAGGTCCATAAAAGAAGCCCATTGAACCTTCAAGATTTGAAGACTGCTTGTGTGGAAGAATGGGCCAAAATCACACCAGAGCAATGCATGTGACTAGTTTCTCCATAAGGAGGCGTCTTGAATCAGAATCATCTTTAGTTGCCAAGTATGTCCAAAAAACACACAAGGAATTTGTCTCCGGTAGTTGGAGCCGCTCTTGTACGACAACAGACAGTCAATTGACAGAGAACACTTTTGAGACATAAAGACATTGACAAAAAAAGTCACTGAGCAATAAAGGGTTGCTAGTTATCTGGTAATGCCGGTACTTTTTTTTTTTGACAATTGTGCAAAAAGATGCAGTGTCCTCTAGCACTTAGAGCAGTTCGAAAGACTAATATTGCAATAGTCCGGTGCAATGACCATTGCATTGCATTGAAGTTGTCATTGCAAACAAAGGCTTTTGTACAAAGTATTAAAATAAATGCCAGTTGGTGTGTTCAATACTTTTTACCTGTGTCGTTTCACATTATTACACACAACTTAATTTCTGAGTTTATTTGTTCTTAGATATGCACCTGTAAACAATGCCATTGTTATGTTTTGCAACAATTACTTTGCAATGGTCTTGAGACAGCTCTTTTCTCTTATCCATCATGAGATGTGTCTTGACTCACACCTTGGCAATGAGACCATTTTGTAGGCCTTCAATTCGGACTGAACCAGCTGATATTCATTTGCACTGAAAAGGGGCTGGATTGATATTTGATTATTGATAGATTTTAGGTGTTGTCTTGGCTTTCCATGCCTTTTTGTGCCTCCCTTTCTTCGTGTGTTCAATACTTTTTCCCTGTGACATTTTTACACACAACTTAAATTCTGAGCTTATTTGCTCACTTTCTTTCTATGTATGGATTACTTTTGTTGTTCCCAACATCTGATGCAATTTTCATGTCAATAGCACCTTTGGAAATATATTTAATGAGAAATATGGCGATGTGTTAAATACTTATTTCAGCCGCTGTAGTTAACCACTGGTAATTTTAAGATGTGCAAACAATAAGCACTGAAGTTTTAATGGCAAATGCGTCCAGATGATTTGCATGATATGAATGTGAATAATTCAGAGATCTATCTTGAATCATTTCTTTAATTCTTGTCGCACAAAAAAAAAAGTTAACCACTGTGAAATATTTAGAAAATTAGGCCAAAGTATAGGACTCTATACTCGCTATTTCAGCTTTCAAAAAGAGGCTGCTTACTTCACGTAATTTTTCAGTGCATCACAGATTTTTTTATGGGTTAGTGTAGTGCGGTTAGTCACCTGCACATTGCTGATACAGTTAGCTGTATTGACTAAATGGTTTTAATGTGGCAGCATTGACTCACATATGGTCAATTGGGCTCTTATTCTTAGCAAAAAAAGAAACCTTACTGAGTAATCTCAACTCATACATAAGTCACCAAATTGCTGGAGGATAAAAAGAACATCCCACTGTTTAAAATACTAGCCACAGTGGGAGTTTTATGAACTAAATTCACAAATACAAATAACTAATGCACACTTTCATAACAATATCAACACGAACACATTCAATTAAAGCACAATGTTTAGCTTTATTTTCTATTAGGCCTTACACGATCAGGATTTTTGGGGCCGTTCACCAATCAGCAAGTTTAAAAAAAACGATAACCGATCCGATCACAAGATGGAGCAATGTGTCTATTTAAATGACTTGTTCATTTACTGTATATACTTGTGTACTGTCCACTGAGTATCTTCAAAAGTAATCTCTAGTCTAGTCAGGTCATTTATTCTAATCAGTCAGGTCAAACAAACATTACAACATGACAGAAATAATGGGTGCTAACTTAGTGTAATTAAATTACTTTATGTAATTAAATTACTTCACACACACCGAAACTTTAGAGCATGATCCGACAGAATGCCGGTACAACCGTTAGTGCTAGCAGTAGCTAGCAATGTTTTGTTGCCTGCTTTTCGAGCCGTATCGTATTAAAAGTATTTGAACATACCTCAAGCAATCCTTGAATCAAAGTCCTGTCCCGAGCACCGGTGACCACCACCACGTTTTTTTTCCATTTAGTTCTTATCATACACATGACGCGATCCATTGTTGTTGTAGTCGCCATGGTAACAAGTGTATCTGGTCGCGTTTGAATTGACAAGATAAAGCCCAGTGATCGTAAAAGACGGGATGCGGTGGTATCGGAATACAAGATTTTATTGTAGTAGTCTGACATAATGCAATCGTGAAAGACCAAATTTGTCTTGTAGTCTGATCCACGCATTGTCTGTCCCAGACCGCCGACATGTTTTTTTTTTTTTTAAATAACTTTATTGCCTGTCAGATATTTGCAGTACTATGTCAAAAGACAAGCGATGAGGCTAAAAATACACTAGCTTTTGGATTCAAATATACTGTACACGATGGCGACGTGGAGTAAATGTCTTTTGCGGAGCATTGATCGGATTGGCGAATTATGACATTAAAGCCGATCATCATAAAAAGCTAATTATCGGCCGATACCGATCAAGCCGATCAGATTGGTCTAACGTATATTTTCTATAACTAAAGTACTGTAGGTATTAACATCACCCCTATGAATTCTGGGTTTCCATAATGCTTTTCGCGGACTACATTGTCAGGACCATCAGTGTGAGGAACGATGCCATTGCTTAAGCCAGGAAATCGCCTGTTCGCACCATGTCCGCATGGGCTGATGTTCATGTCATTCAAGCAGAGCATAACATCTCTAATAGGCATGTGCTTTTGTATGGTGTGTGGATGGTGACCTCAAGTGGACAAATAAAATACCTGCACCTCTCTAAAGTATCTCATATTGGAATCTTACTTTATAAATTTATAGCAAAGCAAAGCAAATGTCTTGAAATAGTGCATTTCATACATAAGGTGACTCAATGTGCTTTACATGATTAAAAGTATTTCAAAACAAAGGAAAAAACAGCTTATAAACATTTAAAACAAAGAGAAAAATAAAAGTAGAATTAAAACAGCGTACAGTGCAAGAAACATCATTTAAACGTGGAAATGCTCTAAAAAGCATGAGAAATAAGAAGAGTTTTTAACCTGGACTTAAAAACATTCACACTTGTGGCTGACATCACTTCTGTTGGCAACTTATTCCATTTGTGTGCAGCATAATAGCTAAATGCTGCTTCACCATGTTTGATCTGGACTCTGTGCTCCACTATTTGACCTGAGTCTGTAGATCTCAGAGCCCTACTGGAATTATATTCCATGAGCATTTATTTCATGTATTCAGGGCCTAAACCATTTAGTGATTTATAAACCCGTAGCAGAACTTTAAAATCTATTCTAAAGCTGACTGGGAGCCAGTGTAGAGACTTTAGAATTGGAGTAATATGTTCTGACCTATTTGTTCTGGTCAGAACCCAAGCTGCAGCATTCTGAATGAGCTGCAGCTGTTTAATGCTCTTTTTGGGGAGTCCAGTCAGAAGACGATTACAGTAGTCAAGTCTACTTGAAAACATGGATAAAACATGGATGAGCTTCTCCTGGTCTGCTTGGCACGTGCAAGGATATGTTCTTCAGGTGGTAGGGGCAGTTTTAGTACAACCCCAATTCCAATGAAGTTGGGACGTTGTGTTTTAAGCATAAATAAAAACAGAATACAATGATTTGCAAATCATGTTCGACCGATATTTAATTGAATACACTTCAAAGACAAGATATTTAATCTTCAAACTTTTTTAGCAAATAATCATTAACTTAGAATTTTATGGCTGCAACACGTTCCAAAAAAGCTGGGACAGGGTCATGTTTACAACTCTGTTACATCACCTTTTCTTTTAACAACATTCAATCAACATTTGGGAACTGAGGACACTAATTGCTGAAGCTTTGTAGGTGGAATTATTTCCCATTCTTGCTTGATGTACAGCTTCAGCTCTTCAACAGTCCGGGGTCTCCGTTGTCGTATTTTACGCTTCATAATACGCCACACATCTTCAATGGGAGACAGGTCTGGACTGCAGGCAGGCCAGTCTAGTACCCGAACTCTTTAACTACGAAGCCACGCTGTTGTAACACGTGCAGAATGTGGTTTGGCATTGTCTTGCTGAAATAAGCAGGGGCGTCCATGAAAAAGACGTTGCTTGGATGGCAGCATATGTTTCTCCAAAACCTGTATGTACCTTTCAGCATTAATGATGCCTTCATAGATGTGTAAGTTACCCATGCCATTGGCACTAACACAGTCCCATACCATCACAGATGCTAGCTTTTGAACTTTGCGTCCATAACAGTCCGGATGGTTCTTTTCCTCATTGGCCCGGAGGACACGACGTCCACAATTTCCAAAAACAATTTGAAATGTGGACTCGTCGGACCCCAGAACACTTTTCCACTTTGCATCAGTCCATGCTAGATGAGCTCGGCCCAGAGAAGCCAGCGGCATTTCTGGATGTTGTTGATGAATGGCTTTTGCTTTGCATAGTAGAGTTTTAAGTTGCATTTACGGATGTAGCGCCGAACTGTATTTATTGACATTGGTTTTCTGAAGTGTTCCTGAACCCATGTGATGATATCCTATACACATTGATATCGGTTTTTGATGCAGTGCCGCCTGAGGGATCGACGGTCACGGGCATTCAATGTTGGTTTTCGGCCTTGACGCTTACATGCAGTGATTTCTCCATATTCTCTGAACCTTTTGATGATTTTATGGACCGGAGATGATGAAATCCCTAAATCGCTTGCAATTGTACGTTGAGGAACATTGTCCTTAAACTGTTCGACTATTTTCTCACGCACATGTTCACAAAGAGGTGAACCTCGCCCCATCTTTGCTTGTGAATGACTGAGCAATTCAGGGAAGCTCCTTTTATACCCAAATCATGGCACCTACCTGTTCCCAATTAGCCTGTTCACCTGTGGGATGTTCCAAACGTGTTTGATGAGCATTCCTCAACTTTCTCAGTATTTTTTGCCACCTTTTTGGAACGTGTTGCAGCCATAAATTTCCAAGTTAATGATTATTTACTTAAAACAATCAAGTTGATCAGTTTGAACATTAAATATCTTGTCTTTGTAGTGTATTCAATTACATATAGGTTGAACATGATTTGCAAATCATTGTATTCTGTTTTTATTTATGTTTAACACAACATCCCAACTTCATTGGAATTGGGGTTGTAATTGATTGTTGAAAGTCAGGTCGGAATCTATCAGTACACCAAGGTTTTGGGCTTGGTCTTTGGTTTTTAAAGAGGGTGACTCCAGGTATTTGCTAACAACAATCCTCTTTTCCTTTCTTTCCCAAAAAACAATTATCACAGTTTTGTTGTGGTTTAATTGAAGAACATTTGGGCTCAACCAGTTATGTTTTAGACAGTGACACAACACCTCAATTGAACTGTAGTCATCTGGAGACTCTGCTAGATATAGCTGTGTCATCTGCATAGCAATGATAGTCAACAAAGTTCTGAAGAATTTGGCGCAAGGGTAGCAGGCTGAACAGGAGGGGTCCAAGAACTGACCCTTGATGGACCCCATAGGTCATTGCCATTCGATGAGATTGAACACTTCCATTGGTTACAAAATAACTCCTTTCCTCCAGGTAGGACCTGAACCATTTAAGGACTGTTCCATTTTGTCCTACCCATGTTTCCAACCTGTTCAGCAATGATAAACGAGGGTTTTCTGTATTCTTCTCTGAACACCTAACTTTTATTGGAAGTGAAAAAAAAAATAAAAATCAAAAGGAAAAACATACACTGAATGAATCCTTGAGCTGAGGTCTCAAACGTGAACACAGTTTTTAAGCAACTTTACTGACTCTGACACAAAAATTACACTACTTTTGGTAGCGGTTAAACATGTCTGCTTTACAGTCGAGAGGTCTTGGATTCAAATTTCGGCCGAGGCCCTCCTATGTAGCATTTGCATGTTCTCTCTCTGGGTTTTCTCCAGGTAATCTTCGTTCCACATTTGAAAAACATGGAACATGGTAGTTTGATTGAAAACTCTAAATGTCCATAGGTTATTGTAAGTTGTTGTGGCTATATGTCCTGTGATTGACTGGTGACCAGTTAAGGGTATACCCGTCTCTCCCATAAAGTCAGTTTAGATAGGCTCCGACCCATATGAGGTCAATGGTTGAATCAATTTTGTGTTTCATTGTGTGCAACTCACATTTGTGGATGTGAGTGCGAATGGTTGTTTGACAATTTGTGCTCTGCGATTGGCTGGCGACTAGCTCAGGGTGGACGGCGCCTCCCGCCCAAAGTCAGCTGAGATAGGTGCCAGCACACCCGCGACCCTAGTGCGGATAAGCGGTTCAGAAAATAGATGGATGGATGTGATGCTCATTGTAGTGTCTGTGCTGTGCACCCCATTGAATAAATGCACTTATTGTTGGGTGATGTACTATCCAGCAATCGTTATCGCTTTTCCTCATTTGGGTCATAGGTGAGCGAGAGCCTAACCCAGCTGACTTTGGGCGAGAGGCGTGGTTACACCCAGAACTCGTCGCCAGTGGTCTCGGGTCACTTATAGACAGACAACCATTCACACTTATTAACACTCCTATGGTCATTTAGAATTTTCCATGAACTGACATTTTATATTCAAAACTAGTCTGATTACACTTACAATGACACTTCTCATGAAAAAAATATTTTTTTAGACAATTTTCCCTTGTATCAAGCTAATTTTTAATTGAAATAAGTAGAAAAAAAATTACCTGTGTTGTAAGAAAATAAACTTATTTCTTATTTCAACTAAAAATTAACTTAAAACAAGTTAAATTAATCTACAAACAAGTTACGTCTTTGGTAATGCATCTTATTTTAAGTGTAATCATATTAGTTTTGACTAGAAAAAGACAAATATTCTTGGTAAGGTTTCAAGTTTTTGCTGTGTACCGTGCATGTTTTATGAATGTGGGAGGAAGCCCAAGTACCTAGAAAAAAACCCACGGACTGGGAGAACATGGAACTCTTCACAGGAAGGCACTAGGTTTGATCACAGAACCTATGGACTGTGAGGCAGATAAACACTATTCCATCGTGTTGCTTGTGTTAAATGAACAGTTATTTTTAATCTCTAGGTCCAGTCTATCATGAATACTGTGACTGTCCTGAACCTGACGCCTCTGCCTGGCAGAGTGTCATGCAGTGTCCACTTGACGAGCCTCAGATTGAGGCAGACTTCACATCTTTTCCGACGATCAACCTGCAGCATCTCAGGGAGCAGGGGCCTCAAAGATTTTCAAACAGAGGCGGTATCATTCACTATGCCATCATCAACAATCGTCTGTTCCGCCGAACGCTGGGAAAATACACCGACTTCAAGATGTTCTCTGATGAAATGCTACTATCCCTGACAAGGAAGGTATGCACGTACTGTATGTCACAATGTTTGAACCACTATTCCCAAGAAATCCTCCTGTTTCAAGAGTACCTTCCATCCATCCATTTACTTACGCTTATCTGAGGTCGGGTCACGGGGGCAGCAGCTTAAGCAGGGAAGCCCAGATTTCCCTCTCCCCAGCCACTTCATCCAGCTCTTCCTGGGGGGGGGATCCCAAGGTGTTCCCAGGCCAGCTAGGAGACACAGTCTCTCCACTGTGTCCTGGGTTTTCCCTGGGGCCTGGTGAGACGTGCCCGGAACACCTCACCTGTTCCTACCTAATCTGACCTCATCTGTCTCCTCTCCATGAGGAGGAGCAGCGGCTTGACTTTGAGCCCCTCCCCGAGGACCGAGCTTCTCACCCTATATCTAAGGGAAAACCCGGAACCCCCTGCGGAGGAAGATTCATTTCAGCCGCTTGTATCCGCGATCTTGTTCTTTCGGTCACGACCCTCAGTTCGTGACCAAAGGTGAGGGTCGCAACATAGCTTGATTGGTAAATTGAGAGCTTTCCCTTTCGGCTCAGCTCCCTTACCACGACAGACCGATACAGATTTATAAAGTGCAGACTATTGTTAAGCTTTGTTTTAAAAGATCAAGAGTGCCACTTGTATCCCTGAATTTCTGAACAAAATAACATGATATTTTGGTTGAGGTGTTGGACATTAGGTCTGTGTTGGACATTAGGTCTGTGTTTGTTGTCTATATCTTTTATACATTTAAACTTGACAGACATTGCAGCGTGCAGTTACTTGCTCTACGTCTGTCGCCGCACACCCAAACAACTGACGATACAATTCCTTTCTTTTGAACAAACGTTTCACTCTCTTCAGCAGTAGCCATGTTGACGCTAGTATGTGTATCTCAGTGACGGAAACAAGGGGGAGGGCGGAAGCTATGGAAGCCCAAGGGGGAAAAAAATCGAGTTTATAATTTTTTAAAATCGTTTACAATAAAAAAAAAAAAATGGCTTGATGCACCCATCAGAACCACATTGTCTGCAAAAAGCAGAGATGTAATACTGATGTCCCCAAACCAGACCCCCTCAACGCCTCGGCTGTGCCTAGAAATTCTGTACATGAAGGTAATAAACAGAATTGGTGACAAAGGGCACCTTTAAAGGAGTCCAACTCTCACTGGAAACATATTCGACTTGTTGCTGGCAACGTGGACCAAACTTTGTCATACAAGGACCGAACAGCCCCTATCAGGGGGTCCGGTATCCCAAACTCCCGAAGCACCCCCCACAGGACTCCCAGAGGGACCCGGTTGAACGCCTTCTCCAAGTCCACAAAACAAATGTAGACTGGTTGGGCCAACTCCCATGCACCCTCGAGGACCCTGCTGAGGGTGTAGAGTAGGGTTGGGCATCGTCTGAATTTGAGTGATTCCGGTCCCGATTCCGGTTCCTCATTTCGATTCTGGTTCTAATTTGCATGGTTTAAATAAGAGGTGTCCAAATTATGAACATCCATTTTCTTACCAGCTCACAGCATAGACTAAAATGAACATTTGACTCGGGGTTCTTTATAACCAGTAGCAATATCAAAGCTATGAAATAAAAGGCAGTGTGTGTTTAACTAACTAATTGACTTAATATTCATGGTTTCAGCTAAAACTTAAATATAGCATTGTTAAAAGTTTTTTTGCCACTGTTTTATCATGTCAAATGATTTATATGTGCAAGTTATAACCTTTTATTTTGGAGGGTACGCACCGGAACTCAGAATTTTGGCACGAAAGGTAACTTCACACGACTGGTGAAAACCAAACGAAAGGGAAACGAGACGGCATGAGAGAGTAATGAATGGAACCAAATGCGCTATACAACGATTCCTTTACCTACCCACCGATGAGGCACAAGGTTTGTGTTTTTGACTTTGTGAGACGTTTATGTGAAATCTGTCCCAATTCATTGTGAAGTTGCTAGTTTGACCTTTGTTGAAGTTTTAGCTCAATTTTAACCTTGTAATGCGAACTTTCTTTTTCTTTCTTTTTATTTTTCTTTCTTTCTTTCTTTCTTTCTTTCTTTGAGGGAGCATGTCAGACTTCTATACATTGCGAAAGCCTCCTTTACACAGTATAATCTTATTCCAAGTTTTGCACTGAGGCAACTGGTCATTTATTTTAACAAAGTTAAGAAACACTTTTGTTCGCCACTGCCGTTGGGCACAAGCACGTCTTTGTTCGCATTCTTCTTGGTTGGTTTTTGCTACTTTCTTCTTCGGAGTCGGCAGACTGTAGGCATCGAAACAGGCAACGATTTCTTAAAATTTGAACGATTCCGTGACAACCAGAATGTTAGTCCCGGTTCCAATCGGTTCTCGATGCCCAACCCTATGGTAGAGCTTGTCCACTGTTCCATGGCCAGGACGAAAACCACATTGCTCCTCCTAAATCTGAGATTTGAATTCCTGATAGACCCTCTTCTCCAGAACCTCTGAAGAGACCTTACCAGGGAGGCGGAGGAGTGTGATCCCCCTATCCGAACACATCCTCCGGTACCCCTTCTTACAAAGGGGGACCACCACCCTGGTCTGCCAATCCAGAGGCACTGGCCCCGATGTCCACGCGATGTTGCAAAGGCATGTCAACCAGGACAGCCCTACAACATCCAGAGCCTTTAGGATCTCCGGGATGATCTCATCCACCCCCTGGGGCCCTGCCACCGAGGAGCTTTTTAACCACCTTGGTGACTTCAACCCCAGTGGTAGACCCTGCCTCAGAGCTCCCAGACTCTGTTTCCTCCTGAGAAGGCGTGTCGTAGAATTGAGGTCTTCGAAGTATTCAGTCCACCGCATCACTACGTCCTGAGGTCAGCAGCCCATCCCCACTATACACAGTGTTGATGGTGCACTGCTTCCCCCTTCTGAGACGCCGGATGGTGGACCGGAATTTCCCCAAAGTCGTTTTCCATGGCCTCCCTGAACTCCTCCCACGGCCAGGTTTTTGCCTCAGTGACCACCAATGCCGCGTTCCGCATGTCCAGCCGGTACCCATCAGCTGACTCCAGAGTCCCACAGGCCAAAAACGGCCCGATAGGACTCCTTCTTCACCTTGACAATGTCCTTTACTGCTGTTGTCCACCAACGGATTCGGGCGTTGCCAACACGACAGGCATCGACCACCTTACGTCCGCATCTCTGGTCAGCTACCTCAACAATGGAGGCGCGGAACATGGTCCACTCGGACTCAAGCTCACTCGCCTCCACTGAGACGTGGGCGAAGTTCTACCGGAGTGGAAGATGAAACTCCTTCTGTCAGCGGACTCTGTCAGATGTTCCCAGCAGACCCTTACAATAAGTGTGGGTCTGCCAGATCGGACTTGCATCTTCCCCCGCCATCAGAGCCAACTCACCAACAGGTGGTGATCGGTTGACAGCTCCGCCAGTCTCTTCACCCGAGTGTGACATGCAGCTGCATGTCTGATGACATGAACACAGAGTCAAACTGCGGCCTAGGGTGTCTTGGTGCCTGGTGTGTTCCACTTGGGACAATCCGTGAAAAGTACAGAAGTCCAATAACAGAACACCGCTCGACTTCTGATTGAGGGGGCGTTTCTTGCCAATCACACTCTTCCAGGTCTCACTGTCATTGCTCACATTAGAGTTGAAGTCCCCCAGCAGAACGAGGGAGTCCCCAGCGGGAGTGCCCTCCAGCACCTCCTCCAAGGACTCCAAAAATGTTGGGTAGTCTTAGCTGCTGTGTGGTGCATAGGCATAAACAACATTGAGGTCCCGTCCCCTTACCCGAAGGCAAATGGAGGCTACCCCCTCGTGTACTGGGGTGAAACCCAACGTACAGGCATCAAGCCTGGGGCAATCAGTATACCCACACCTGCTCAGTGCCTCTCACTGTGGGCAACTCAAGAGTGGAAGCTGTGTTTTGAGGTAAGCCCAACTATGTCCAGTCGGAATTTCTCGACGTCGCATACCAGCTCAGGCTCTTTCCCTGCCAGAGAGTCCCTAGAGCCACTTCTGTCGCCGGGGATCGGACTGCCAAGGTCCCCGCCTTCGGCTGCCACCCAGCTCACATAGCACCAGACCCCGTTTGCCCCTCCCACAGGAGGTGAGCCCATAGGAAGAGAAAGCCATGTTGCCTTTTCGGGATGTGCCCGGTCGAGCCCCTCTGGTGCAGGCCCGGCCACCAGGCGCTCGCCATCAAGCCTCACCTCCAGGCCTGGCTCCGGAGGGGGGCCTCAGTTCTGGACCCTGCCAGGGGCATAAAGCCCCAGACAACTTAGCTCCTAGGATCATTGAGACACACAAACCTCTCCACCATGATAAGGTGACGGCTCCAGGAGGTGTCAAGAGTACCATTTGATGAGAATCTAATGACATTGCTTGGTAACTGACTGGATCGTTAATCTGTGAAGGTGAGGGTGCCTGATGTCGAATTTTACATCAATGTTGGTGACTGGCCTTTGGAAACGAGGCCAGCTGATGCAAGTCCTGTTCCAGTCTTGTCCTGGTGTGGTTCTACAGACTCACGAGATATTGTCCTCCCCACCTATGATCTCACACATTCCACTCTGGAGACCATGAGAGGTGTCACCAATGACCTGCTCTCCATTCAAGGCAACACAGGTAACATACTCATGAGTCACAGTAAAATTTTATGTATGGTAATTGGGGACAGCATGGTGTCCTGGTGGATAGCCCATCTGCCTCACAGTTCTGAGTTTATTGTTCGATTGTCAACTCAATCCTTCACATGTTCTCTCCATGTTATCGGTTTTCTCTGGGTTAGCGTTAATCATTAACGGGACATTTTTTAGCGTCGGTGAAGTTGTCGATGCTAGCGCTATGCGATATTGACAAAATCCTTTGTCCCAATATGGATAATTATGAATCCTAATACTATTGTTATCGAAAAGAAAATACTAGTTTTTACAAGATTTTTCTCATGTAAAAGTAGAGTGAGAGGTGGGGTACATTCTTATACTATTACTCAATCACAGGACTGACACATGGGCTATATTCACATGTAAGTTTTTAAGTTAGTAAGTTAAGTTATCTTGTTGTTTTTGTTTTAACAGTGAACAAAGCAAGCCAAATGGAATTTCACTAACAAATCAATTTATAACAAATTTTTTGAACAAACATTGCTCTGGTTCACGAACTTTGCTTCCTGACATCCACACGGAATGCTAAATTGTGCTTTTGCTTTGCACATCGTTAATAATTATCTCTGCGCTTCACTTATTTCAAGTATCTTTCTTTGTCAGTTTTTTTTTTATTTTGCTGTAAATTAGCCCTCAGTATGGCTCCCAAGAATGTGAAAAGTGCAAGTGATTGTGGTATTAAGTAGCTGAAGTTTTTGGAACGTAACATCCGGTACACAGATAAACAACAGCTGCTATGCAGAGCGTGGAAAGAGAGTGAAGAGTGTGTTCTGGGTAATGGGCCAAATTTTCAGTCATCCACTGATTCGGACCAGAGAAAACTAAGACTGTGGACAATCTTTTTCAGGTCCCTCATGGGCAAACAAAACAGATCGGGCATTTTTCCGTGGCCGGGATAGCAGAGAGGAGCGTCTGCAGCTGGTTTCTCTGTCCAAGAAACATCCAGAGCTTCTGGATGCTGGGATCACAGGATGGTTCTTTTTCAGAGACAGAGAGAAACATGTTGGCAAAGCACCGCTTGTTGGATTCTTTGATTTCTTTAAGGTGGGGGTTAGGTCACCGGAACCGCGTGCGGAAGCGTTTGAGTTTCTTATTCACTGTGTTTTATTCTCCTCAGTACAAGTACCAGGTGAATGTGGACGGCACAGTGGCGGCGTATCGTTTTCCTTACCTGATGCTTGGGAACAGCCTGGTTCTGAAGCAGGACTCGCACTACTATGAATATTTCTACAGTAGTCTACAAGCCGGGACCCACTATGTCCCCTTCAAGAGAAACCTGCTGGACCTGTTGGAAAAAATTAAATGGGCCAAAGAGAATGACGCCGAAGCACAAAAGATCGCCAGTGCGGGTCAGGCTGCGGCCCGTGTGCTGCTGCAACCCAGCAGACTCTACTGTTACTATCAGCGAGTGCTGCTGATGTACGCCCAGCGGCAGGCGGGTCAGCCAAGCCGCCACGCTGACATGGAGCTGGTGCCTCAGTCTGATGAACACACAAGTGTGTGCAAGTGTCAGCTTAAGAGCCACAAAGAGGAAAAGACTGTCAAAGATGAACTATGATACACCATCGTTGAGTCTCCCAAACATTGATCATATGTCAAGGGGGTTCGGGGGGGAAAATGTGAATTTAGATATTAGGTTGTAACATTGCAAATGTTTTGAAAGATCTGTTTTGAAAAAGTATGACAGACAAAAATAACATCGTTTTCCTACATAGGTTTAATGGTCTTTATAAAATTAGTTTTTTGTTACAATATGTTTACATGTGTTTGACTGACATTTTGTGTGTAGTTTTTAAGTGAGTCATAATTTTTAAGTAAATCTTATTTTTATTCCGTCAGATTTCATGTACAGAAATTTTTAACAAGCAGACGCTGTTAAATTGGCCATATTTTGAGTGCGACATGTTTACCTTATTGTCTTTATTGTTCTGTTCTACCTTATTTTCAATATGCTGAACACATGAATCACAGACATTAGAATGTCCAAAATCGTTTAAAGTTGAGTAATGTTAAAAGAAAAGTGGTTTACCCACATGAAAAAAAGGACAATTTTCTGTCACCTTTTACAAACAGCACATTGTAGTATTTTACTTTCCTGATCAAGCATTTCAGTTTACTACGCCCCCTCATATTTCCTCTGAACCTTTAAAGTTCGCGCAATGTAATGCTCCCCAGATATATACACTGCAAATTATTTTCCAAAATCATGCAAAATAAGAAAAATAAAATAAAAACCTTTTATTTCCAGACACAAGGATGGCAATGTATGGTGTCTAACATCAGTGGGAGGTAAAAGGCTTTTATGATGTTTATGAAGTGTTAACAACAATATTAAACTCCAGTTTTACAGTGTGAAGCATAAAATAATACATGGGAGGGAAAAAGCCTCTCACGGTTATGCACCACTCAATTATTTACTTGTGAAATGAGTCCTGCAGTCCAAATATTAGCAATGCTGTTGTCACACACTGTTCCATTTGAATTCTCTCTAAGTAAACATTTCTTACTTTCCTACCTTGTGTTGGGCGATGATACGTTGCACAATATTTTCTTTCAATTTACATTATGGGTTTTACAGTAATTTACAAGTAAATTTTTTTGTTCAAATTGTGTTCCATTGAGGACTTAATTTAACATTTTGTTAATTCTACTTTATTCAAATAAGAGAAAGATGCTCCAAGAATGTGACAAGACTATTAGTATACATAATTAAAGGGAGGGATGACATTTTTAAACAACACATCAACGGGTCTGACCCATCTTTGAAGGTGGCCAACAAATAATGCAGTGAAAAGGAATGCAAAACGGATAACTTAACAAGGTATGAATGTCTTTAAAACAACAGAAGGTCTTGAGAGTTAAATTTCAGAAAAAAATTACAACATAGACTTTTTGGTACAGTGAAACCACCTAAGTCAAAAAGCCCTAAATACTCAGAGTTTTGAAATTCAAGTTGCCCAAAGTTGCACCAAAGCTTGGAGGTCAAAGCACCTTTAATGTGTGACGTCACATCAGCAAATCTTCCAAGACTTCATGCCAGGACACTTTAGAGACAGAATTTGTTGCGTTTGTGTGTGTGTGTGTGTGTGTGTGTGAGTGATATTACAGCACAATAACAGCAAAGGAGAACTGGAAATGGAGGCCCCATGTAAGAAAAGGGTTGTACTGTAATTCCAATGATTTTTTAAGTCAATTAAGGAAATTTAGTCAAATATCCATCCATCCTTACTCAACAATAAGCCAGGATTAATGATGAAAGAATCTGTAAAGTCAGACACCACTCACAAAACGTTCGGGATATTCGGCTTTCGTGTGACGTTTTAGGATGAACCGAAAATGCACTATAACCTTTACAAGTGAATTTAATTTGATCTCTGAACTTTAGAATGCACATCCATTTGATCAGTGTTTCCTTACTTTTTGCACAACTTTCTGTTCTCTAACAAGAAACTGACTTGGCAAAATACACAACAGGATTTTGGTCCATGAATCGACCACAGTCCACTTCTGCGCCGTTCTGTGACTCTTACAGTCTGTAATCTCAGTTGCAACCTGCTGATGACACTCTAAAATCAGCAGTCACCTCCTTCTGCGAACATTCTGTTTCAAGCCTTACAATGGCTCAGTTGCAACTGAGACCGGAAGAGTCACAGAAAGACATAGAAGTGTATATCCTTGGAAAGCCTAACATTGCCTGCAGTAAGTTAATTTAAGGTTTTATAATGGTGACAGTTTGATGCTAGAAATAATTATATCACTTATAATCGGGGAATTGCGTTGAAATTAGAACAAATCGGTTGACTAGAGAATGGAGTGTTTGACTTAGTACTCAGCACTCTTTAGAATCACTGTTAAACATCCTAAGAATTGCTTATGAGAATATGATATTTAATGTAAGATCTTGGGATCAGCTGAATTTAATCATGAGGGTGAGAGGGTCACCCTCAGTCCTGGTGACGACGGCCTGCATCATTCCAGACGGTGTGTGCAGGTACCGTGATCCCTTGAAGAAGTTCTCGAGTAGAGCTCTGTCGATCTTGTTGCACTTCCCAATGGCCGCCTCAAAGTTGTTGCTGAGTACGCCGTAGATATTGCTTTTGTCGTTTTTCCTCCCTAAAAACAAGAACAGAGCGTAGCAGTCCTTGCCGACGGAGGTGCAGAAGTCCACCATCCTCTCATACATGTTCCTGTCGCTGAACTCCCTTTGGGCCATTTGGACAGTTTCGCTGCATGTCTCCGGGAGAGCGGCGTCCTCTTCGCCGCCCTCCTTGTCAGACAGGTGGCGTACTTGCACGGCGATCTGGATCCGAGGGTTCTTGGTGGACTTCTCCAACACAGCCCACACCCAGTCGGCCCCCAGCAGGATGCGTTGCTCAGGGGTCATGGCCGTGCAGTTAAAGATGTCTGTCAAGTTGAGGTTGACGCTCTGGGAGATGTACGTCATTAGGAAGATCTGTGGGAAGAGATTAATTATGCCAAATTATCCATCCATCCATTTTCTAACGCTTAACCGAGGTCGGGTCGCGGGGGCAGTAGCTTTAGCAGGGACGCCCAGACTTCCCTTTCCCCAGCCACTTCATCCAGGTCTTCCGGGGGGATCCACAAGCGTTCCCAGGCCAGCAGAGAGACGTAGTCTCTCCAGTATGTACTTGTTCTCTTCCCGAAGGGACGTGCCAGGAACACCTCACCAGGGAGGCGTCCCGGAGGCATCCGAATCAGATGCCTCAGCCACCTCAATCAATGCGGAGGAGCAGTGGCTCTACTCTGAGCCCCTCCCAGATGACCGAACTTCTCACCCTATCTCTAAGGGAGAACCCGGACACCCTGCGGAGGAAACTCATTTCGGGCCGCTTGTATCCAGTATCTTGTTCTTTCGGTCACAACCCACAGCTTGTGACCATAGGTGAGGGTAGGAACGTAGATCGACCGGTAAATTGAGAGCTTCGCCTTGCGGCTTAGCTCCTTTACCACAACGGACCGATACAAAGTCTGCATCGCTGCAGACGCTGCACCGATCCGCCTGTCGATCTCCCGTTCCATTCTTCCCTCACTTGTGAACAAGAACCCAAGATACTTTAACTCCTCAACTTGGGGCAGAATCTCATCCCCGACCTGGAGAGGGAACGCCATCCTTTTCCGACTGAGGAACATGGTCTCAGATTTGGAGGTGCTGATTCTCATCCCAGCCGCTTCACACTCGGCTGCGAACCATTCCAATGAGAGTTGGAGATCATGGCTTGATGAAGCCAACAGAAGCACATCATCTGCAAAAAGCAGAGATGCAATACTGAGGCCACCAAACCGGACCCCCTCTACGCCTCGGCTGCACCTTGAAATTCTGTCCATAAAAATTATGAACAGAATCGGTGACAAAGGGCAGCCTTGGCGGAGTCCAACCATCGCCGGAAACGAGTCCGACTTACTGCCGGATATGCGGATTAAACTCTGACTCCGGTCGTACAGCCTGTATCAGGGGGTTCGGCACCCCATACTCCCGAAGCACACAGGACACAGGACTCCCCTAGGGACAGGGTCGAATGCCTTCTCCAAGTCCACAAAACACATAGACTGGTTGGGCAAACTCCCATGCACCCTCGAGGACCCTGCCGAGGGTGTAGAGCTGGTCTGCTGTTCCACGGTCAGGATGAAAACCACACCTCTTCCCAACGGACCCTCTTCTCCAGCACCCCTGAATAGACCTTACCGGGGAGGCTGAGGAGTGTGATCTCCCTGTCGTTGGAACACACCCTCTGGTCCCACTTCTTAAAAAGGGGGACCACCACCCCAGTCTCACCTCAGAACTGTAAGGCAGACGCTCTAACCAGTTGACCACTGTGCCGCCCGCATTAAAATTGCAATCCTACAAAATAATCCCCATTTTTAATAAATGTACTTGTAATCTGATTGTTTTTTTCTGTAACTAATGGAATATGGCGACAAGGTGAACAACTGGTTAGCACATCTGCCTCAGAGTTCTGAGGACCTCGCCTGTCTGGAGTTTGTATGTTCTCCCCGTGCCCACATCCCAAAAAATGCGTGGTAGGTTAATTGAAGACTCTAAATTGCCCGTAGGTGTGAATGTGAGTGCGAATGGTTGTTTGTTTCTATGTGCCCTGCGATTGGCTGGCGACCAGTTCAGGATGTACCCCGCCTCTCGCCCGAAGATAGCTGGGATAGGCTCCAGCAGCCCACGACCCTAGTGAGGAGAAGTGGTACGGAAAATGGATGGATGGTTGTAATGGAATACAGTTAATTATTATATTTTTTGTATTCTGATTACATAATCCCGTTACATGTATTCCGTTACTCCCCAGGCCTGTGGGGTAGGGGCGACTCACATCGGGGCCCAAGTGAGTCACTGGGCCCTGCTTTAGCCAAATTGAAATGATGAAAAATAGTTTGCTATATCTCTGCAACTGGGCTCTACATAGTTCTTCATATTTACAAATGTTTTCAATTATCTTCAAACATGCATAATGTATTTAGAAACAAATCTCTGAATTCCTTTTACAGGGTCTAAATTTCTGAGTCTGTACTGTTTCCCTGAAGTAGTTGAATCAATACTTCTACTATTACCAGAGCCTCTTCTTCTTTAGTGCAGAGTGTAAATACCTTTACCACCTCTGAACACAATCAATATTTATAGTACCTGAGTGAGGGCCTCTGGGCTGGGGTGGAACTTGTCTTCGGGGTCTTTGAAGAGGAGGTACTCTTGAGTTCGGGATGAGGCAGCAGCGATGCAGTCACTGAAGAGAGGAATGAACTCATTGGGCTTGGCGACCGGAGGCCGTCTCAGCGTGGAGAAGATGCTGGGTCGAGGGGGTGTGTTGTTATTGGTGGGAGGAAGGTTGTAGGGCTTGAAAGCGGTGAAGAAGGCAACGTCCTGAAAGGACGCAACGGAGGGTTTACTCATGCTCTCCCCCATGGTAGATGGACAGTGGCGATCGGAGTTTGTCTCACGAATACACTGGGGAGAAGAGTACAAATGAGCTGATACTAGTACTGTACTGTAATTTGGAAGTTTTATTTATTTCAGTGGGGAACGGATTTAACTTCGTCACTGTACCACTTTAGTTTGATAGCTGGTGGTGAGTCTGCAATACAGTGGAACCTCCAAAGTCAAACGCTTCCAAAGTCATACCATTTGGTATTCAACCAAATACATCTTCAGCAAATCCTCCAAGACTTCCATAAGACTTCATGACCATCATAAATGACTCCATGATGACTGACCATGGAAATTGAACTCTTTGCGACTTGGGAAAGCGTTCCTGGCTGCGCCGTAAACTCTAGTTCAAACGGCAATATGTCGTCATCCTTAATAAAAGAAAAATGGAATGTACAGTACATTGCAAAGGCAGCTATGTTTTGGAATCTAAGGCGATATCTCCCTCTGCACGTTCACATTTGTGTCACCAAACGTATGGTGAGTAAATCATTTGTTGTCTGTCACGTTTTACTCTGTGGTTACAATATTTCAACCATTGTATGACAGTTAAACATGTTAAGCCTTTCTCTTGCCTTTAAGCAAGACTCAGAATCCTCACTTCCAAGCCTACATCACACGTCCTCAAAGCCCAAGTTATTGTTTCATTTTCGTCATCTATATACTGTATCTTTACATGGGTCATTTTCATATAATGTGATCAATAAGGGTAAAGACAAAAAAAAAATCTAATCTACCAATTTTCTTTGTCGCTTTGGTTTTATATGGGTAAATGTCTCCCATGCTGAAACAGCCACGCTTAAAGTCCTAGTTTCAGAAAATTATTGATCATTTAAAATTGTTGGCATTCATAGTAAAGGCAATCCTCATTGACAGAGTAAATGGTGGTGGCCCATTGAAATATATAATTTTATAATGGTAAAGACAAAAGTAAAAATCGCAAGTTATACAATTTACATGTGCTGCGCTTCAAACTCTGCGGATGCATAAATGATCCCAACTACTCATGATGCAACATTATGCAACAACATAATGAGTCTCTCAGTGACATTAACGGTAAAGACAGCTTGAGTGCCAAAGTAGGACCGTTTGTTTAAAAGATCCAAAAAAGGAACTCTGAAGACACTAAGATGCATTTCTGTTAGTTTTAAAGGGAAATGCATAAATAGGAGAAAAATCCTATATATCCATCCATCCATCCATTTTCTGAGCCGCTTCTCCTCACTAGGGTCGCGGGGATGCTGGAGCCTATCCCAGCTGTCATCGGGCAGGAGGCGGGGTACACCCTGAACTGGTTGCTAGCCAATTGCAGGGCACATAGGAACAAACAACCATTCGCACTCACAGTCATGCCTACAGGCAATTTAGAGTCTCCAATTCATGCATGTTTTTGGGAGGAAACCGGAGTGCCTGGAGAAAACCCACACAGGCACGGGGAGAACATGCAAACACCACACAGGCGGGGCCGGGGTTTGAACCCGGGTCCTCAGAACTGTGAGGCTGACGCTCTAACCAGTCGGCCACCGTGCCGCCTCCTATATATATATATATATCCAAAAATGTAATTAGCATCTTCAGAAAACATGTTACAAATGAGACTTCATTTTTTACACCAAAAATAGTACTTTAGTATATTTGTTTTGAGAAACTAATAATAATCATAATTCAACGTTCATAGTCAAATTAATTGATTTTCAAAAGGAAATTCAGTGGGCCTTGTCTTTTCCGTTATGTACACCATGAACTGCCCGCCTGTCAATCATAGTCATTTTATCATATTCCATCCATCCATTTTCAACACCGCTTATCCTGGTTAGGGTCGCGGGACGCTGGAGCCTATCCCAGCTGGCTTCGGGCGAAAGGCAGACTACACCCTGAACTGGTCGCCAGTCAGTCGCAGGGCACATATAGACACGGACAACCATTCCCACTCACATTCACACCGTCACTGAGTGGGAACTGAACCCACGCTGCCTGCACCAAAGTCAGGCGAGTGTACCACTACACATTTTATCATATTGTACATCTAATTTCTCTTCGGAGTTGCATGACATGATTTAAAACATTGCCTGCGCAGTGCTGAAGGTTTTGTGATGGCGATAGTTTGACATTGAAAAGGATTATAATTTATGAGAAGATCTGATCAGTCCTGATGTGTTAAGATTGGATGTCACAGATGGGACTGCGGACCACTCTGGAGGTTCAACTGTACTGCCATATGGAGCTACCGTACTGCTACTTTCACTTTAGTAAATGTGTGCAAAAAATACCCAAAACAAAAAAACTAAAACAAGCTTTGATAATAAAGTGGGGCACTCACCAGGATGGGGCTGGATGCTTTATGTAGTTCGAAGTCCAGTTCCTACCCCCTGCTCCTCTTCCCAGGCCTGATCACGTACCCAAGGTGTGCGTGTGTGTTGTTTTTGGGTGTGTAAAGCATCTTCAATACACTTTTCCATCCCAGTTTAAAATGGGAGTTGACAGTGTTAGCATGGGTGGGGCTTTTGTAATATATGCCATTTTAAGTAAGTCAACAAAAACTTATCTTTCCAGTTATCAACTCAAAGAAGCATGTTGTGAACTGTGGTTGGCCTGAGGGTGTTTGACGAGTAAACGAGTGTCTCTGTTATTCAAGGGCGGCTCAAATGAGGACGCTGGTTTTGAAAAGTGGAGCAAAAGTAACAGAGATACAAGGGAGGCAGGGATTTTCAAGGCTAGGAAAAGTGAACATCCAAACTGGGAGAAGCAATGTAATGCATTACAGCAGCGATTCCCAACCACTGTACCACTGCACATTCTCGTGCCGCGGGAAATTATCTGATTTCACTTAACTGCTCTGAAAATTATTAAATTACTACAAATAACATGTTTTTGTTCAACTATCTATGCCGGCAGCAGTGTTTAGCAGAAACATATAATGCTTTTCCACTAGATGGCAGAAGGTTTACAAATGACATGAGTATTAATTTTATGTGACGTTATTGTTTGGAGGATTTCCGTCAGATTTTTTTTCTTGTGTAAAATATTTGCCTTGGCTCACAAAAGGTTGAGAAACGTTGCAGTAAAGGGCACTCTTCAAAGTAATTTTTGTAATACAATATAAAGTTATTATCGGTACGAATACTATATTATACAGTGTATATAAAAAGTCTACACACCTACATTCAAAAGATTTTTTTGTATAAAAAAATTAGAACCAGATCATCATTTCAAGAGCTATTTCATCAAAACCTTTTCCACCACCAATCAGCTGTCAGCATTTGACAGCTTGGCCCCCACATACGTGGTATTGGCCCTCTTCTCAAAATGTTTATTTTTTTTGTATAGTCTCCCCACTTTAATGTTTAAGATCATCCCCCCAAAAATGTAAATATCAGGCAGACATGACCCAAGTAAACATAAAATACAGTTTTTAAGTGAAGGGGGGGCGGGGTGGGGGGGGGGGGGGGGGGGGGTTAGTTACCTGGCCCTGTATGAAAAAGTACTGGCCCCCGAAACCTAATAATTGGTTGGGCCAACCTCAGCAGCAACAACTGAAATCAAGTGTTTTCTATTATTGGCAATAAGTCCTTCACATTTCTGTGGAGATATTTTGACCCACTCTTCCTTGCAGAATGTTTGAATTCAGCAACAATGGAGGGTTTTCGAGCAGGAACAACCTTTTTGAGGTCATGCTACTGCATTTCATGCCCAGACTTTGACTAGGCCAGTCCAAAACAGTCTTTTTTTTTTTTTTTAAAGCCATTCAGAAGTTGACTTGGAGGGGTGTTTTGGATCGTTGTCCTGCTGTGGAACCCAATTGCGCTTCAGCTTGAGGTCAAAAACTCATGGCCCGAACAGTCTCCTTCAGGCTTTTCTGGTAAAGAGCAGAATTGATGGTTCCATCAATCACAGTTGTCCAGGTCCTAAAGGACGGAAGCATCCCACGACCATCACACTACCACCACCATGTTTGTTGTGTGAATCATTCAGATGTTTTTTTTTTTTTTTGCAAAAGTAAGACAGCCTTTATGTTCTTTTTGGTCAGCAGTGGTTTTAGCCTTGGAACTCTGCAATGGGTGCCATTTTTGCCCAGTCTCTTCCATATTGTTGAGTCATGAGCACGACCCTGAACTGAGGCAGGGGAAGCCCGCAGTTCTTTAGATGTGTTGGGTTCCTGTGTGACCTCCCGGATGAGTCATTACTGTGCTCTTTTTAGACTGGCCACTCACCACTATTCCATATGTTCTCCATTTGAGGATAGTGGCGCTCACTGCGGTTTGCTGGAATCCTAAAGCTTTAGAAATGACTTTGTAACTCTTTTTAGAGTGACAGTTTTTTATATCTTATCTGTTCCTGAGTTTCTTTGGATCACGGCATTTTATTGCAGATTTTTCAGACCGTTTGGCCGACTTCATTTTTTCAGACAGGTTGTATTTATGTGATTTCTTGATTGGACAGGTCTGGAGATAATCCATCTTGGGTGTGGTCAGTGAAAATGAAGCAAAACATGTGATTATCCATCCATCCATCCATCCATTTTCTGAGCCGCTTCTCCTCACTAGGGTCGCGGGCATGCTGGAGCCTATCCCAGCTGTCATCGGGCAGGAGGCGGGGTACACCCTGAACTGGTTGCCAGCCAATCGCAGGGCACATCGAAACAAACAACCATTCGCACTCACAGTCACGCCTACGGGCAATTTAGAGTCTCCAATTAATGCATGTTTTTGGGATGTGGGAGGAAACCGGAGTGCCCGGAGAAAACCCACGCAGGCACGGGGAGAACATGCAAACTCCACACAGGCGGGGACGGGGATTGAACCCCGCACCTCAGAACTGTGAGGCTGACGCTCTAACCAGTCGGCCACCGTGCCGCCACATGTGATTAGTCAAAGTTAATTCATGATTTAACAAGTGGGTGTCTTTACTTTTTCCACACAGGGCCAAATCGCTTTGAATTTCTTTCCCCTTAATAAATGAAATCACCATTTTAAAACTGTGTTTTATGTTTACAGTAATTGCTCATTTATTGTAGGGGTTAAGTTCCAGTCTATCCCCGCAATAGTTGAAATCTCCGAAGGAAAAATTACATATTTTTTGTTTAGACATATTTTAAAGCTGTGTGAACTTCCCCAGACTCGTATTAATCTTCCCTCCACTCTTATTAACCACTACTGTAGTCCATAGTCAAATGTGTAGCTGCTGGATGTTGGCAACTATTCTAGCTATGTTGCACTGTGAATTATTAAAAAGTACTGCTGTTTTAAAGGAATTGTGATGTCTTGGGTCTCTTTATTGGGTTGACAAGCAACATTTTGAGAAGTCAAATTTAGTCCACCTTAAGAAAACACATGCAAAAATTGTCTAAACACTTGCAAATGAATTCTATTTAACAGCTCCCTTGAAAGCACAACACGTAACAAAAATATGATACAATTTCACCAAACCGAAGTGTTTCTTATGGCACACCTCAGTGTTATGAACACATCCATCTAAATAATAGTAAGCAATAATTTTGTGACATATGTCTCACTGTCTATCAGTATACTATGCCACTTGTCGTAGGTCAGAATGTACAGTAGTTACCATTCGACACCTCCCATCATCACAGTGTGTCACTCACATGATTTGTTTTTTATGTTTGATGCCAATTCCTGACACAAAACCCATTTTTCCAAGCTCCATGGGAAAGTGGTACGGTGTTGGTACGCTGGCCGGGAATCAAACCCACATCAACATGTGCCAGTGCAGCCTGGCACAAAATAAGTAGTTTAAAAATAACGATAGGATATGAATTTAATGAAAAGTATTTGAGTCCTAAAAGCAGATTACCAAGAAAAGAGGTCAATAACATATCTTATTTTCTCGTCAATAGTCACTGATGGTGTAGCGGTACACTCGCCTGACTTTGGTGCAGGCAGCGTGGGTTCCTACTCAGTGACGGTGTGAATGTGAATGGTTGTCCGTGTCTATATGTGCCACGGGGCACTCACCAGGATGGGGCTGGATGCTTTATGTAGTCCTGAACTGGCGACCAGTTCAGGGTGTAGTCCGCCTTTCGCCCGAAGTCAGCTGGGATAGGCTCTAGCGTCCCGTGACCCTAACCAGGATAAGCGGTGTTGAAAATGGATGGATGGATGGATTATTTTCTCGTCATATACCTCGCTATTAGTTACGTTAAAACAATTGAGGTATTGTATTATATTTCTTTTTACCATATTATATCCAGACGTACACACTTGAATGTATTGCAATAAACACAAAATAAGACTGATATATCTAACCAGTAGAAAGTACTAACTATACAAATAATTGACCTGTGAAACAATCGGTCTCTCTCAAAATATATTCACCATATGCAAAAAGCAGGTTCTGCAGTATTTAACATGTTGGTCATTTTGTCAAAATTGTGCAACGTCATCTTTGGGTCTGACTTGTGGACTCCATTCACACAAATAAACAGAACCATATTGGCACCATATAATTACATTGGCGATCTAAACATGTTCACAGGTCAGTATTATCATACAGTGGTGACCAATTCTGGGTTTTTTTGGGGGGTGGGGTGGGGGGGGGGGGGGTTCCCCCCCAAGCCACATTGTCCAGTGCTCCACTTTGCCTTGACTGCAGTAGCTTGTTGAAGTAGATGCTCCACACTGTGTGGTTAGGCCAGGGCTCAGTGGACAACATGACATGAAGTTGCTTCAAACCAACGCCGTCTGAGACTGCCTCAGCTCCTGTGCCTCATCTCGGCTGAGTAGGTACTGGAAGTAAAGCATCGTGTAATACGATTCTGCGATCTCAGCATTTGGCCCGTGCCACATTGAAATAATGAGTTATCACATTTGGTACATTTTGAATGCACCCAATGTCAAAACCATTATTTTTCATCTTAAAACAACCAAAATTTAATTTGATGGACGTTTAAAGAATTTTAATCACATTTGTGACAAATTTGCTTTTCTACACTTATTAGTTTAAAAACAAATATAACGTCACACACTGTATGGGGTCAATTGAACCTAGACTTTTGGGAAACTAAGGAAACTAATAAAAATTGTCCTCCTCCTGCAGAGAGATGTTTTCTGTTATAGATCAATTACAACCCCAATTCAAATGAAGTTGGGATGTTGTGTTAAACAAATAAAAACAGAATACAATAATTTGCAAATCATGTTCAACCTATGTTGAATTGAATACACTACAAAGATTTAATGTTCAAACTTTATATTTAATTGAACATTAAATATGTTCAATTAAATTGAACATATTTAATGTTCAAACTGATAAACGTTTTTAGCAAATAATCATTAACTTAGAATTTTATGGCTGCAACACGTTCCAAAAAAGCTGGGACAGGGTCATGTTTACCACTGTGTTACATCACCTTTTCTTTTAACAACATTCAATAAACATTTGGGAACTGAGGACACTAATTGTTGAAGCTTTGTAGGTGGAATTCTTTCCCATTCTTGCTCGATGTACAGCTTCAGCTTCTCCGTTGTCGTATTTTACGCTTCATAATGCGCCACACATTTTCAATGGGAGACAGGTCTGGACTGCAGGCAGGCTTTATTACGAAGCCATGCTTTTGTAACACGTGCAGAATGTGGTTTGGTATTGTCTTCGTGAAATAAGCAGGGGCGTCCATGAAAAAGACGTTGCTTGGATGGCAGCATATGTTTCTCCAAAACCTGTATGTACCTTTCAGCATTAACAAAGCTAAACTCAACCACAAACTCCCTAAATACAAGCTGCACATCGACTGTCCTACCAGGGAAAATAAAATTTTGGACCACTGCTACACTACGCTAAAAAACGCATACCGTGCCAAACTTCGTGCAGCACTGGGCTCGTCTGATCACTGGTTAATTCACTTAATACCGACGTACAGGCAAGAACTTAAATGCGCGAAGCCTACAGTGAAAACAGTGAAAAAGTGGACCAATGAAGCAAAGGTGGAACTTCAAAGCTGTTTAGACTGCACAGACTGGAGTGTCCAGCCTGGATGAATATACAGACACTGTCACATCCTATATCAGTTTATGTGAAGATATGTGTTATTGGATTGTTCTATTTTGTACTCATGAAGCTATTTTCCATTATCTAACAATTAAGTTCCGTTTCCAAAACACTAAGGTAATACATGATTAAGTTTCGTTACCCATGAGAATATGTAGGAGTTTAGATTACTGAGGAATGATGGTTTTAGTATGACGCCCCCATTTCTGATAACACCCAAGGCCAGAGATACCTTCTGCCAGATATATCAAAACCTTCTGCTGAACAGTCATAACGAAACCTTCTGACGTGTATAAAAGGAGTTAGCTCAAATAAACAAGGTGTGTCATTCAGTGAACCTGCACTCTGGTTGAATGCACCCTGAGACTCAGCAGGCTCGGGTGTCTTATTTTTTCCTCTCTTTTTGGACAAAGAAAACGAACACGCAAGGACGATTGAAGGTTCCATGATCTATTGAACATTGACATTTTATTACGTCCTTAACAGATGGTGACCCTGCGTCCGATAATTAATAATAATAAATTTTGGTCATCAACTACTTGCCCTGTACTCACAAACAGAGCGCTCACAAACTAAGGTAAGCAGAGACCTTTTTAACAAAATTCTGCACATTGACAGTTACCAAATAATTTTTGAGTCCGAGACAAATAATTTTTTCTAATCATAGGTTTTGTCTGACTCACGAGATAGAGAAATCCTACAACAAAGGTTGGGGAAGGTTAGCCTCCAATCACGACAGATTGGGGAAGGTTGTCCCCTGACGACGGTTGGGGAAGATTTACCACTATTAAAAGGTAAATATTAGAAGTGAAGAATCCCTCTGGTTAGAGACCAGGGAAGGTCTTGCAGGAAAAGACTAATACAGTGTTATTTATGTGTAGAAAATTATTTCAGGCATTTTTAGTACATGCCGAAAGAACTGTTAGGAGAATTCCGAAGTGAATTAAAAAGATGTATTAAGTGTGTGGAAACCACAAGGAGAAAGGCGCCACTTGTGGTAGAAGCTTCCTTTCTCACACTTGAAACATCTGTCACTGAGACATTCACTTTTCTACGAATTCTCCCCATATTTATCTGATGGAAGGAATTTTTTACAAACATTGTCAATTGGTAAAAAACCCCAAATTGGTATTGGGAGATTCAGGTCACGAAGGGGGAGAAGGATGGAATAGGTGGCAATTCACAAAGTTACTGTTACACTATACAGGACTAAGGTATGTAGGGGAGAAGAAACAGAAAAAGGAAAGAGAGAAAATAAGTAAGTGGTTAGATAAAAAAGAGGAAGAAGGACAAATCAGAAAGACTGAGCATTTGCTTTCTGAGTTACACCGTCTAAAAGATAGACTAGTTGTAGAAATAAAACTTTAAAAAAAAACAAAAAATCGTCCGTCTTTAAGAAATCCGTAGTCAACTCTAAAATCGCTCAAAAAGAACAAGTTCTGTGTACAGTGATGAATGTACTTGCATCGGTGGGGATGATTGAACCAAAAGATGATGCCATGATTATGGCATTACAAAAGGAAAAAAGAGAAAGAAAGGAGGATGAAATTGTAAAAAAAACAAAAAAAAAACACCATATGCGCAGGCACCACAAACTTCCTGGTGCCTGCGCATATGGTGTATGGTGTTTTATACCCAGACCTAACAGTACTTCACTTTACTGTTAGGTCTGGTGCCTGCGCATATGGTGTTTTATATGGTGTTTTATACCCAGACCTAACTACTTCACTTTATGAAAAGATGGATAGACAAAAAGACTTCTGAAAACAGTGAGATAGAACAAATGCAGAAAACCTTGCTAAAAACTGCATCGAGCTGCTGCCAGAGAAAATGTGTCAGAAAAACAAACAAAAAAACAGGCACTATCTGTCATGGCACCTCAGCTACTGTCGCAGGACCCGACGTGGGCCACTTTGCTACTACAGCAGCAGAATAGAGGGGGTGGGGGGTCAGAGGAGGTTTCAGGGGTCACTCCCGCTGCGCGAACTCCATAAGATGCTTTCATGTGGAAAAACTGGACACGTTGCACGTGTCTGTCGAGGCCCTGCTGAAGCTACACTACAGTTGTTACGCCTGCGGACAAGAGGGACACCCTGCCAACTGTTGTCCCAACCTGCTGCCCAGAGGACGTGGTGAAACAACAGGACGAGGCAGGGGAAATGTGCCAAAGAGACATTTTACAGAAATGTCATGCTGCCATTGTCTGTGCAGTACACGGACTTGACATTGTGTTTCCAGATGGAACCATGCTGCCGGCCAAAGGAGACCTGCGTACACATGCGCTGGCATGTGTCCCACAAAAAACTGTGACTCCTGTTGTTGACATCTATTGGGGACTGCTCGACACATGTCAAATAAATAACAGCGTGCTGCAGGCATTTGAGGAGTGGAAGCCGTGGATTGTGTCCTTGGGGCCATTCCTGCCACCCCCTGACCCTTCACATTGTACCTTGTTCTATGCTAAAGAACACAATTTGATTTATCAACAATAATTTTTGAAAAACTATCAGACACTCATGGAATTTTACCAACTGATAGAATAGTGGTGGAACGAGAGGGTGTTGCGGGAGTGGTTCACCTCACATCAGATTTATTGCCTTGGTTCAAAATACCATTTTCTGCACCTCACATTTCATTGGCACTTAAACGAGAAGGATTACGAAATCTGTCGGCTAAAATCAATTGGACACATGATGAGAAAGAACTCTTCATACAAATTAAACAAGAATTAAGTCAAGCCATTGCTTTGGCACGTCCTAACTATAAACTCATTTGGACATCTGTAACAAAACTCATACTGCCACTGCAGTATTGTACCAACTAGTATGGGACTAAAGTACCTTTCTTTAGCCCCATACTACTACTACACACGAGTGTTTTGTTAGAACCAATAGTAGCACGTGCACCTGACTGCAAGAGGTATGCAGCAGCAGCTGCGGCTTTATCAAAAAATGCGCACATGTGGTGCTTATGCACCCGCTCTGCGCACACACTCCACAACCGCTTTCATCAACTCACGACTATTTACCTTTTCAAACAAGCAAAAAATGAAAATATCATTGTTACAACAACTGCATATTCAGTTTATACCTGTCAATACTAACATGGGCGACGGTGTAACTGAAGGAATGCAGTGGTGTGAGAAGAAGGATAGAAAAGACAAAGCATGTCGTTCAGATTTATTGTCGGAACCGTTGAAGGAAGGGAGAAAGTTGTTTACGGATGGTTGTTGTTATAGGAAAAACAATGGCGAACTAGTGGCTGGATGGGCTTTAACAAAAGTTAAAGTAGTGAACAAAAGGAGTCGTTGAACGTATGAATGCAACTTTAAAACAAAAATTGGCTAAATGCTGTGCACAGTCAAATATGTCATGGTTGAGAGTTCTCCCAATTGTGCTCATGTCCATCAGAGGATCTGTAAATAGTACACAAAAACTCAGCCCTTTAAAAATATACCATGGTTTTTCTTTTTATTTTCCTGGTCCAGGTTCTGGCTCATCTTTTGAGTCACCTTCTTCCTTGTCGCAACTGTCTTACTTTGATCAATTAAGAGGTGTTCTGTCCAGCTTTTCAGGCATCCAGTCGGACGGCGATAAACCACCTGCATCTGTTTGGTTTCGAATGATAAAGAGGAAGTGGTCTGAACCAAGGTGGATGGGACCGTTCAATGTGACTGCGAGGACTTAACACGCCTACCAACTTGAAGGAAAAGGGACTACCTGGTTCCACAAGTCACAATGTCGTGTTGCCAAACCACTTTGATTGTTTCATTAGTGTTGCATTCGGCAAACAGGGGGAATTTAGTAGACCAACAATTCATGTAGCAGGAGAAAGGGTACAAAGCAAATGTGGAATACCATTCCAAATTACAATTAATCACAAGAAAGGAACAATGCTTGTTTTCGACTTATGCGAAGTGATTAACTGTGGAGGCTGTAACAGCTCGTGGGGGCAGCCCTGGCCCAATGGTTAAGATCATCGCCTGCCACCGTGGGGGACCTAGGTTCAAAACCCCGACTGGACCATCCGCCAACATCCCCCGGACTCACGGCTGTGGTGTCCTTGAGCAAGACACTGATACCCCGAAATGCTCCCCGGGCGCTTCAGCTGCCCCCTGCTCCAGTGTGTTCCACTAACATGTGTATGTGTTCACTGTGATGGGTTAAATGCAGAGAACAATTTTCGTGTGCATGCATGCATGTTCATGACAATAAAAGATGATTCTTCTTCTTCTTCTATAGAGGAACAGACATCTACTTATGTTTTGACCAGACGGTACAGACCCGATGCGCGCAGAATTTGCCATATAGTACACATGGATACATGGTGTCAGACATGGGGACAAACCACCCATTTTACCGGCAGGTGGACCCCACAAAAAATGGAGGACAAAGGCATTAAGGGCCAGAAAAACCATAATGCAATAATGGATAGAATAAAATTCCAAAGAAATTATGATTCAACACAAAACCCTATTATGCTAAGCATCAATGGTCAGGTAATTGGACAAACACAACATTCATATTTAGTGATAGGAGCGGATGTTTCTGGAAGAGATCCACGTGGTCTTATCCACATCAATGTATTTGAGGAAGAACAAACCGCTAAAAACCAATCAAGTTCCAAGGCTGTCGCAAACCCTCCTGTCGTACAAATACTTAACAACCCACTAGCATAGTGGAAATTTTCAACACAGACAAAATCACATCAAGTCAAATTTTAGCTTTAGCCACAGGATACACACAACAAAACCTGTGGATAGCCTACTTACAAGAAACGGCCCGACTTGGCAATTTTGGGGATTTGTATAATGTGTGCAGCCGCACGACCCACTGTATATTTAGCTCCAGGACCAATTATGGATATTGATTCACTAAATTATAGGCTCCAGCGTCCCGCGACCCTAACCAGGATAAGCGGTGTTGAAAATGGATGGATGGATTCACTAAATTGCATGATTGAAATATACAAAACAAACCATAATGTTAGCTGTCGATGCGCCAAGTATGAGAATATGTGGCCAAAATTACCTAAAAGTACAGTACCATTCATGGCCCATTATGCAGAAGGAAATTACACTTGTTCAAAGCATGACATAATTAACCAGAACAAAACTGAATATGTGGGGGTATATCGATTTTGTCATAATATAATAGATGTCACTACATGGGGAGATATTATGGTATTGAGCAAAAGGTCTTTAGGTGATTTTGCATATATGTGTGAAATTAATGTAGTAACAGCTGTATTACCTGACAAATGGAAAGGGACATGTACAATGATTTCATATGTGGCGTCAACCACTGTAATTTTCGCCAATGATCGAATAACGAGACCAAAAACAGAAACTAATGTGAGGTCAAAGAGATCAATCAGCAATAATTGGTCAGAGGACAGAACCACATACATAGATGGCATTTGAGTGCCCAGAGGAGTTCCAAATGAATACAAACTGATTGATCAAATTGCAGCAGGATTTGAAAATATGCCCATCATCTCTGCCTTGTTCCCAGTAACTCCAAACAAGAATGTGGATAGGGTCAACTTTGTTTATTACCATTTGCAAAGAGCAGTAAACTTAACCAGTGATGCCATTGAAGGCTGAGCTGAACAATTGGCCCTCACTTCCCTAATGGCAATTCAAAACCGCATGTCCCTTGACATGATCCTTGCCGAAAAGAATGGTGTTTGTGCAATGTTTGGTCCACAATGTTGTACTTTTATTCCCAACAACACAGCCCCGGATGGAAAAGTAACGAGAGCCCTACATGGGTTAAAGACTTTGGCTGCTGAAATGGCAGATTCAACAGGCGTTTCCAACCCCCTGGAAGAATGGGCTACGGCATGGTTTGGAAAATGGAAACACCTTGTAATTACATTTATAATTGCTATTGTTACTGCTGTTACTTTTTTATTGCTTTTCAGATGCTGTATTATTCCATGTACGAGGACAATGTGTGTCAAGATGGTCTCGGGAGTGGTGGAAAAGAATATGAACCAGCTGGAATCACAGATGTTGATGACCTCCGAAGAAGCTCCTACTCCTGAAGTTCTGCTCACACAAGACGACGTCGTGTCCAGATGGATGAATTATTGATTAAGAATATACAGTGTCCTTTCTCTTAGCATGTTACGGGACTTGTCTTTTCCCTCCTCAAATCAATATATGGGGAGGTTTTTGGCCTGTCTCAAGAGGAGTACAGCCTTATGAAGAATGCTTAGCTCATGACTACATTGTTTATATATCCTCTGATAGCCTTCCACATAGAGTAGTAGTGCTTAGGGTCTGTTACATAGTTCCACTATGTAAACAGGGGAATTGTTGGATTGTTCTGTTTTGTACTCATGAAGCTATGTTCCATTATCGAACAATTAAGTTCCGTTTCCAAAACAATAGGGTAATACATGATTAAGTTTTGTTATCCATGAGAATATGTAGGAGTTGAGATTACTGAGGAATGATGGTTTTAGTATGACTCCCCCATTTCTGATAACATCCAAGGCCAGAGATACCTTCTGCCAGATATATCAAAACCTTCTGCTGAACAGTCATAACGAAACCTTCTGACGTGTATAAAAGGAGTTAGCTCAAAAAAACAAGGTGTGTCATTAAGTGAACCTACACTCTGGTGTACAGTTGATTCCATTACAACATTCTGGCAATTTTTTTAATTGAGTTCGTTGTCACATTTCTGTCGGGCCAATTATACATTACTCGTGCACTCACTGTAGTTGTCTCGCCACGCTGCACTATTTGCATATCTGTTGTTGACCAATACTGGCCACTCAACCAGAGTAGCATCTGCTCCATTTGCACACTGATTGAGGAGTATCTGCAACATTTGCACAACCAACATTGTCCCAGATTATCGCACTACTCGTCACTTTAAACCGCATACACTCCTTGAAGTCTCGGCGCCCTTTACACAATGGTCATTGCACCGGACTATTGCAATATTAGTCATTCGAACTGCTCTAAGTGCTAGAGGACTCTGCATCTTTTTGCACAATTGTCAAAAAAAAAAAAAAAAAGTACCGTATGTTCCTACAAAGTCATTTCGTAAATTCAACAACAACAAGCTGTGGTTCACTGCCAAACTTAAGCAACTTCGCCAAGCTAAGCAGAACGAATATCAAAGCGGGGACAGGGCCCTGTATAATCGAGCTAGAAACCAGCTGACTAAAGAAATTAACATTGCAAAGAGGAACTATGCAGCAAAGTTGGGAAAACAGTTTAGTGCTAATGACTCTAAATCAGTCTGGCATGCATTCCAATCGATGACAAATTACAAGCAACTATCCCCCCAAGCTGAGAACAATAGCACACGAGCCAACGACTTGAATACCTTCTACTGTAGATTTGAAAAGGACACTTTCTGAGAGTAGAATTCTCCCCTTTATACTAGTTACAGGCAGTGGTTTGAATCCCAAAGCTTTGGATGGACTTTTATACACATTTGCAGTTTTTATCGCTTAAAAATGCTTCCCAGCGCCTGCTGTACACTTTTTATTTTCACTCATATCTTCACAAAGGATGCTTTCCCAGTAAAGTATCTTGCTTTTTAGAGTAGAACTCACCCCTTTATACTAGTTACAGGCAGTGGTTTGAATCCCAAAGCTTTGGTTGGAGTTTGCAGTTTTTATTGCTTAAAAATGCTTCCCAACGCCTGCTGTATACTTTTTTTATTTTGACTCATAACTTCACAAAGGATGCTTTTCGAGTAAATTCTCTTGCATTTTAGAGTAAAACTCTCCCCTTTATACTAGTTCCAGGCAGTGGTTTGAATCCCAAAGCTTTGGTTGTACTTTCATACACATTTGCAGTTTTTATCACTTAAAAATGCTACCCAGCGCCTGCTATACACTTTTTTTATTTTGACTCATAACTTCACAAAGGAGGCTTTTCAAGGAAATTCTCTTGCATTTCAGAGTAAAACTCTCCCCTTTATAATAGTTACAGGCAGTGGTTTGAATCCTAAGGCTTTGGTTGGACTTTTATTCCCCTTTACACTGGTTACAGGCAGTGGTTTGAATCCCAAAGCTTTGGTTGGAGTTTTACACACATTTGCAGTTTTTATTGCTGAAAAATGCTTAATGCAGCCCTATGGGGGGCACAAGTCAGTGCAAACTGTAGGCCGGTCCCAAGCCCGGATAAATGCAGAGGGTTGCATCAGGAAGGGCATCCGGCTTAAAACCTTGCCAAACAAATATGAGCGTTCATCCAAAGAATTCCATACCGGATCGGTCGTGGCCCGGGTTAACAACGTCCGCCACCGGCGCCGTCAACCTGCAGGGTGCTGTTGGAAATTCAGCTACTGTGGGTCGAAGTCGAAGTCAAAGAAGAAGAAGAGGTGGAAAGCGGGTTCTTCGGCAGAAAGAGAAGAGGAAAACACAGAGCCTAGAACTGAATGTGGGGACTTTGAATGTTGGGACTATGACAGGAAAATCTCGGGAGTTGGTTGACATGATGATTAGGAGAAAGGTTGATATATTGTGTGTCCAGGAGACCAGGTGGAAAGGCAGTAAGGCTAGAAGTTTAGGGGCAGGGTTTAAATTATTTTACCATGGTGTAGATGGGAAGAGAAATGGAGTCGGGGTTATTTTAAAAGAAGAGTTGGCTAAGAATGTCTTGGAGGTGAAAAGAGTATCAGATCGAGTGATGAGGCTGAAATTTGAAATTGAGGGTGTTATGTGTAATGTGATTAGTGGCTATGCCCCACAGGTAGGATGTGACCTAGAGGTGAAAGAGAAATTCTGGAAGGAGCTAGATGATGTAGTTCTGAGCATCCCAGACAGAGAGAGAGTCGTAATTGGTGCAGATTGTAATGGACATGTTGGTGAAGGTAATAAGGGTGATGAAGAAGTGATGGGTAAGTACGGTATCCAGGAAAGGAACTTGGAGGGACAGATGGTGGTAGACTTTGCAACAAGGATGCAAATGGCTGTAGTGAACACTTTTTTCCAGAAGAGGCACGAACATAGGGTGACCTACAAGAGCGGAGGTAGAAGCACACAGGTGGATTACATCTTGTGCAGACGATGTAATCTGAAGGAGGTTACCAACTGTAAGGTAGTGGTAGGAGAGAGTGTGGCTAGACAGCATAGGATGGTGGTGTGTAAGATGACTCTGGTGGTGGGGAGGAAAATTAGGAAGACAAAGGCAGAGAAGAGAACCATGTGGTGGAAGCTGAGACAGGACGAGTGTTGTGCAGCTTTTCGGGAAGAGGTGATACAGGCTCTCGGTGGACGGGAAGAGCTTCCAGAAGACTGGACCACTGCAGCCAAGGTGATCAGAGAAGCAGGCAGGAGAGTACTTGGTGTATCTTCTGGCAGGAAAGGAGAGAAGGAGACTTGGTGGTGGAACCTCACAGTACAGGAAATCATACAAGGAAAACGGTTAGCTAAGAAGAAGTGGGACACTGAGAGGACCGAGGAGAGGCGAAAGGAATACATTGAGATGCGACACAGGGCAAAGGTAGAGGTGGCAAAGGCAAAACAAGAGGCATATGATGACATGTATGGTTGGCCACTAAAGAAGGAGAAAAGGATCTATACAGGCTGGCCAGACAGAGGGATAGAGATGGGAAGGATGTGCAGCAGGTTAGGGTGATTAAGGATAGAGATGGAAATATGGTGACTGGTGCCAGCAGTGTGCTAGGTAGATGGAAAGAATACTTCGAGGAGTTGATGAATGAGGAAAATGATAGAGAAGGGAGAGTAAAAGAGGCAAGTGTGGTGGACCAGGAAGTGGCAATGATTAGTAAGGGGGAAGTTAGAAAGGCATTAAAGAGAATGAAAAATGGAAAGGCAGTTGGTCCTGATGACATTCCTGTGGAGGTATGGAAGCATCTAGGAGAGGTGGCTGTGAAGTTTTTGACCAGCTTGTTCAATAGAATTCTAGTGCGTGAGAAGATGCCTGAGGAATGGAGGAAAAGTGTACTGGTGCCCATTTTTAAGAACAAAGGTGATGTGCAGAGCTGTGGCAACTATAGAGGAATAAAGTTGATGAGCCACACAATGAAGTTATGGGAAAGAGTAGTGGAGGCTAGACTCAGGACAGAAGTGAGTATTTGCGAGCAACAGTATGGTTTCATGCCTAGAAAGAGTACCACAGATGCATTATTTGCCTTGAGGATGTTGATGGAAAAGTACAGAGAAGGTCAGAAGGAGCTACATTGTGTCTTTGTAGATCTAGAGAAAGCCTATGACAGAGTACCCAGAGAGGAACTGTGGTACTGCATGCGGAAGTCTGGAGTGGCAGAGAAGTATGTTAGAATAATACAGGACATGGACGAGGGCAGCAGAACAGCGGTGAGGTGTGCTGTCGGTGTGACAGAAGAATTTAAGGTGGACGTGGGACTGCATCAGGGATCAGCCCTGAGCCCCTTCCTTTTTGCAGTGGTGATGGAAAGGCTGACAGATGAGGTTAGACTGGAATCCCCGTGGACCATGATGTTTGCAGATGACATTGTGATCTGCAGTGAAAGCAGGGAGCAGCTGGAGGAACAGTTAGAAAGATGGAGGCATGCACTGGAAAGAAGAGGAATGAAGATTAGCCGAAGTAAAACAGAATATATGTGCATGAATGAGAGGGGTGGTGGGGGAAGAATGAGGCTACAGGGAGAAGAGATGGCAAGGGTAGAGGACTTTAAATACTTGGGGTCAACCGTCCAGAGCAATGGTGAGTGTGGTCAGGAAGTGAAGAAACGGGTCCAAGCAGGTTGGAACGGGTGGAGGAAGGTGTCAGGTGTGTTATGTGACAGAAGAGTCTCTGCTAGGATGAAGGGCAAAGTTTATAAAACAGTGGTGAGGCCAGCCATGATGTATGGATTAGAGACAGTGGCACTGAAGAGAAAACAGGAAGCAGAGCTGGAGGTGGCGGAAATGAAGATGTTGAGGTTCGCTCTCGGAGTGACCAGGTTGGATAAAATTAGAAATGAGCTCATCAGAGGGACAGCCAAGGTTCGATGTTTTGGAGACAAAGTTAGAGAGAGCAGACTTCAATGGTTTGGACACGTCCAGAGGAGAGAGAGTGAGTATATTGGTAGAAGGATGATGAGGATGGAGCTGCCAGGCAAGAGAGCTAGAGGAAGACCAAAGAGAAGGTTGATGGATGTCGTGAGGGAAGACATGATGGCAGTTGGTGTTCGAGAGGAGGATGCAGGAGATCGGCTCTCATGGAAAAGGATGACGCGTTGTGGCGACCCCTAACGGGACAAGCCGAAAGGAAAAGAAGAAGATTGCTGAAAAATGCTTCCCAGTGCCTGCTGTACACTTTTTTTTATTTTGACTCATAACTTCACAAAGGATGCTTTTCAAGTAAATTCTCTTGCATTTTAGAGTAAAACTCTCCCCTTTATACGAGTTACAGGCAGGGGTTTGAATCCCAAAGCTTTGGTTGGACTTTTATACACATTTGCAGTTTTTATTGCTTAAAAATGCTTCCCAGCGCCTGTAGTACATTTTTTTTATTTTCACTCATATCTTCACAAAGGATGCTTTCCCAGTAAAGTCACTTGCTTTTGAGAGTAGAACTCTCCCCTTTATACTGGTTACAGGCAGTGGTTTGAATCCCAAAGCTTTGATTGGAGTTTTACACACATTTGCAGTTTTTATTGCTTAAAAATGCTTCCCAGCGCCTGCTGTACACGTTTTCTATTTTGACTCATAACTTCACAAAGGATGCTTTCCCAGTAAAATCTCTTGCTATTTAGAGTAGAACTCTACCCTTTATACTAGTTACAGGCAGTGGTTTGAATCCCAAAGCTTTGGTTGGAGTTTTACACACATTTGCACTTTTTTATTGCTTAAAAAACGCTTCCCAGCACCTGCTGTACACGTTTTCTATTTTGACTCATAACTTCACAAAGGATGCTTTCCCAGTCAAATCTCTTGCTATTTAGAGTAGAACTCTCCCCTTTATACTAGTTACAGGCAGTGGTTTGAATCCCAAAGCTTTGGTTGGAGTTTTACACACATTTGCTGTTATTTATTGCTTAAAAACACTTTCCAGCGCCTGCTGTACACATTTTCTATTTTGACTCATAACTTCACAAAGAATGCTTTGCCAGTAAAATCTCTTGCTATTTATTGTAGAACTCTCCCCTTTATACGAGTTACAGGCAGTGGTTTGAATCCCAAAGCTTTGGTTGGAGTTTTACACACATTTGCAGTTTTTTATTGCTTAAAAACGCTTCCCAGCGCCTGCTGTACACGTTTTCTATTTTGACTCATAACTTCACAAAGGATGCTTCCCCAGTAAAAGCTCTGGATATTTAGAGTAGAACTCTCCCCTTTATACGAGTTACAGGCAGTGGTTTGAATCCCAAAGCTTTGGTTGGAGTTTTACACACATTTGCAGTTTTTTATTGCTTAAAAACGCTTCCCAGCGCCTGCTGTACACGTTTTCTATATTGACTCATAACTTCACAAAGGATGCTTTCCCAGTAAAATCTCTTGCTATTTATTGTAGAACTCTCCCCTTTATACTAGTTACAGGCAGTGGTTGAATCCCAAAGCTTTGGTTGGAGTTTTACACACATTTGCAGTTTTTTATTGCTTAAAAACGCTTCCCAGCACCTGCTATACTCGTTTTCTATTTTGATTCATAACTTCACAAAGGATGCTTTGCCAGTAAAATCTCTTGCTATGTATTGTAGAACTCTCCCCTTTATACTAGTTACAGGCAGTGGTTTGAATCCCAAAGCTTTGGTTGGAGTTTTACACACATTTGCAGTTTTTTATTGCTTAAAAACGCTTCCCAGAGCCTGCTGTACACGTTTTCTATTTTGACTCATAACTTCACAAAGGATGCTTCCCCAGTAAAATCTCTGGATATTTAGAGTAGAACTCTACCCTTTATACTAGTTACAGGCAGTGGTTTGAATCCCAAAGATTTGGTTGGAGTTTTACACACATTTGCAGTTTTTTATTGCTTAAAAACGCTTCCCAGCGCCTGCTGTAGACGTTTTCTATATTGACTCATAACTTCACAAAGAATGCTTTGCCAGTAAAATCTCTTGCTATTTATTGTAGAACTCTCCCCTTTATACAAGTTACAGGCAGTGGTTTGAATCCCAAAGCTTTGGTTGGAGTTTTACACACATTTGCAGTTTTTTATTTCTTAAAAACGCTTCCCAGCGCCTGCTGTACACGTTTTCTATATTGACTCATAACTTCACAAAGGATGCTTTCCCAGTAAAATCTCTTGCTATTTATTGTAGAACTCTCCCCTTTATACTAGTTACAGGCAGTGGTTGAATCCCAAAGCTTTGGTTGGAGTTTTACACACATTTGCAGTTTTTTATTGCTTAAAAACGCTTCCCAGCACCTGCTATACTCGTTTTCTATTTTGATTCATAACTTCACAAAGGATGCTTTGCCAGTAAAATCTCTTGCTATTTATGGTAGAACTCTCCCCTTTATACTAGTTACAGGCAGTGGTTTGAATCCCAAAGCTTTGGTTGGAGATTTACACACATTTGCAGTTTTTTATTGCTTAAAAACGCTTCCCAGCGCCTGCTGTACACGTTTTCTATTTTGACTCATAACTTCACAAAGGATGCTTTGCCATTAAAATCGCTATCTTACAAGAGTAGAACTCTCCCCTTTATAATAGTTACAGGCAGTGGTTTGAATCCCAAAGCTTTGGTTGGAGTTTTACACACATTTGCTGTTATTTATTGCTTAAAAACGCTTTCCAGCGCCTGCTGTACACGTTTTCTATTTTGACTCATAACTTCACAAAGGATGCTTTGCCAGTAAAATCTCTTGCTATTTATTGTAGAACTCTCCCCTTTATACAAGTTACAGGCAGTGGTTTGAATCCCAAAGCTTTGGTTGGAGTTTTACACACATTTGCAGTTTTTTATTGCTTAAAAACGCTTCCCAGAGCCTGCTGTACACGTTTTCTATTTTGACTCATAACTTCACAAAGGATGCTTCCCCAGTAAAAGCTCTGGATATTTAGAGTAGAACTCTCCCCTTTATACTAGTTACAGGCAGTGGTTTGAAACCCAAAGCTTTGGTTGGAGTTTTACACACATTTGCAGTTTTTTATTGCTTAAAAACGCTTCCCAGCGCCTGCTGTACACGTTTTCTATATTGACTCATAACTTCACAAAGGATGCTTTCCCAGTAAAATCTCTTGCTATTTAGAGTAGAACTCTACCCTTTATACTAGTTACAGGCAGTGGTTTGAATCCCAAAGCTTTGGTTGGAGTTTGACACACATTTGCAATTTTTTATTGCTGAAAAACGCTTGCCAGCGCCTGCTGTACACGTTTTCTATTTTGACTCATAACTTCACAAAGGATCCTTTCACAGTCAAATCTCTTGCTATTTAGAGTAGAACTCTACCCTTTATACTTGTTACAGGCAGTGGTTTGAATCCCAAAGCTTTGGTTGGAGTTTTACACACATTTGCAGTTTTTTATAGCTTAAAAACGCTTCCCAGCGCCTGCTGTACACGTTTTCTATTTTGACTCATAACTTCACAAAGGATCCTTTCCCAGTCAAATCTCTTGCTCTTTAGAGTAGAACTCTACCCTTTATACTAGTTACAGGCAGTGGTTTGAATCCCAAAGCTTTGGTTGGAGTTTTACACTCATTTGCAATTTTTTATTGCTTAAAAACGCTTCCCAGCGCCTGCTGTACACTTTTTTTCTATTTTGACTCATAACTTCACAAAGGATGCTTTTCAAGTAAATTCTCTTGCATTTTAGAGTAAAACTCTCCCCTTTATACTAGTTAGAGGCAGTGGTTTGAATCCTAAAGCTTTGGTTGGAATTTTATTCCCCTTTATACTGGTTACAGGCAGTGGTTTGAATCCCAAAGCTTTGGTTGGACATCTATACACATTTGAGTTTTTATCGCTTAAAAATGCTTCACAGCGCCTGCTGTACACCTTTTTCTATTTTTACTCATAACTTCACAAAGGATGAATTTCAGGTAAATTCTCTTGCATTTTAGAGTAAAACTCTCCGCTTTATACTAGTTCCAGGCAGTGGTTTGAATCCCAAAGCTTTGGTTGGAGTTTTACACACATTTGCTGTTTTTTATTGCTTAAAAATGCTTCCCAGCGCCTGCTGTACACTTTTTGTATTTTCACTCATAACTTCACAAAGGATGCTTTCCCATTAAAAACGCTATCTTACAAGAGTAGAACTCTCCCCTTTATACTAGTTACAGGCAGTGGTTTGAATCCCAAAGCTTTGGTTGGAGTTTTACACACATTTGCTGTTATTTATTGCTTAAAAACGCTTTCCAGCGCCTGCTGTACACGTTTTCTATTTTGACTCATAACTTCACAAAGGATGCTTTGCCAGTAAAATCTCTTGCTATTTATTGTAGAACTCTCCCCTTTATACAAGTTACAGGCAGTGGTTTGAATCCCAAAGCTTTGGTTGGAGTTTTACACACATTTACAGTTTTTTATTGCTTAAAAACGCTTCCCAGCACCTGCTGTACACGTTTTCTATTTTGACTCATAACTTCACAAAGGATGCTTCCCCAGTAAAAGCTCTGGATATTTAGAGTAGAACTCTCCCCTTTATACTAGTTACAGGCAGTGGTTTGAATCCCAAAGCTTTGGTTGGAGTTTTACACACATTTGCAGTTTTTTATTGCTTAAAAACGCTTCCCAGCGCCTGCTGTACACGTTTTCTATATTGACTCATAACTTCACAAAGGATGCTTTCCCAGTCAAATCTCTTGCTATTTAGAGTAGAACTCTACCCTTTATACTAGTTACAGGCAGTGGTTTGAATCCCAAAGCTTTGGTTGGAGTTTTACACACATTTGCAATTTTTTATTGCTTAAAAACGCTTCCCTGCGCCTGCTGTACACTTTTCTTCTATTTTGACTCATAACTTCACAAAGGATGCTTTCCCAGTAAAATCTCTTGCTATTTAGAGTAGAACTCTACCCTTTATACTAGTTACAGGCAGTGGTTTGAATCCCAAAGCTTTGGTTGGAGTTTTACACACATTTGCAGTTTTTTATTGCTTAAAAACGGTTCCCAGCGCCTGCTGTACACTTTTTTTCTATTTTGACTCATAACTTCACAAAGGATGCTTTCCCAGTCAAATCTCTTGCTATTTAGAGTAAAACTCTACCCTTTATACTAGTTACAGGCAGTGGTTTGAATCCCAAAGATTTGGTTGGAGTTTTACACACATTTGCAGTTTTTTATTGCTTAAAAACGCTTCCCAGCGCCTGCTGTAGACGTTTTTATATTGACTCATAACTTCACAAAGAATGCTTTGCCAGTAAAATCTCTTGCTATTTATTGTAGAACTCTCCCCTTTATACAAGTTACAGGCAGTGGTTTGAATCCCAAAGCTTTGGTTAGAGCTTTACACACATTTGCAGTTTCTTATTGCTTAAAAACGCTTCCCAGAGCCTGCTGTACACGTATTCTATTTTGACTCATAACTTCACAAAGGATGCTTCCCCAGTAAAATCTCTTGCTATTTAGAGTAGAACTCTCCCCTTTATACTAGTTACAGGCAGTGGTTTGAATCCCAAAGCTTTGGTTGGAGTTTTACACACATTTGCAGTTTTTTATTGCTTAAAAACGCTTCCCAGCGCCTGCTGTACACGTTTTCTATTTTGACTCATAACTTCACAAAGGATGCTTTCCCAGTAAAATCTCTTGCTATTTATTGTAGAACTCTCCCCTTTATACTAGTTACAGGCAGTGGTTTGAATCCCAAAGCTTTGGTTGGAGTTTTACACACATTTGCAGTTTTTTATTGCTTAAAAACGCTTCCCAGCGCCTGCTGTACACGTTTTCTATTTTGACTCATAACTTCACAAAGGATGCTTTCCCAGTAAAATCTCTTGCTATCTAGAGTAGAACTCTCCCCTTTATACTAGTTACAGGCAGTGGTTTGAATCCCAAAGCTTTGGTTGGAGTTTTACACACATTTGCAGTTTTTTATTGCTTAAAAACGCTTCCCAGCGCCTGCTGTACACGTTTTCTATTTTGACTCATAACTTCACAAAGGATGCTTTGCCAGTAAAATCTCTTGCTATTTAGAGTAGAACTCTCCCCTTTATACTAGTTACAGGCAGTGGTTTGAATCCCAAAGCTTTGGTTGGAGTTTTACACACATTTGCAGTTTTTTATTGCTTAAAAACGCTTCCCAGCGCCTGCTGTACACGTTTTCTATTTTGACTCATAACTTCACAAAGGATGCTTTCCCAGTCAAATCTCTTGCTATTTAGAGTAGAACTCTACCCTTTATACTAGTTACAGGCAGTGGTTTGAATCCCAAAGCTTTGGTTGGAGTTTTACACACATTTGCAGTTTTTTATTGCTTAAAAACGCTTCCCAGCGCCTGCTGTACACGTTTTCTATTTTGACTCATAACTTCACAAAGGATGCTTTCCCAGTCAAATCTCTTGCTATTTAGAGTAGAACTCTACCCTTTATACTAGTTACAGGCAGTGGTTTGAATCCCAAAGCTTTGGTTGGAGTTTTACACACATTTGCAGTTTTTTATTGCTTAAAAACGCTTCCCAGCGCCTGCTGTACACGTTTTCTATTTTGACTCATAACTTCACAAAGGATGCTTTCCCAGTAAAATCTCTTGCTATTTAGAGTAGAACTCTACCCTTTATACTAGTTACAGGCAGTGGTTTGAATCCCAAAGCTTTGGTTGGAGTTTTACACACATTTGCAATTTTTTATTGCTTAAAAACGCTTCCCAGCACCTGCTGTACACGTTTTCTATTTTGACACATAACTTCACAAAGGATGCTTTTCCAGTCAAATCGCTTGCTATTTAGAGTAGAACTCTACCCTTTATACTAGTTAAAGGCAGTGGTTTGAATCCCAAAGCTTTGGTTGGAGTTTTACACACATTTGCACTTTTTTATTGCTTAAAAACGCTTCCCAGCACCTGCTGTACACGTTTTCTATTTTGACTCATAACTTCACAAAGGATGCTTTGCCAGTCAAATCTCTTGCTATTTAGAGTAGAACTCTCCCCTTTATACTAGTTACAGGCAGTGGTTTGAATCCCAAAGCTTTGGTTGGAGTTTTACACACATTTGCAGTTTTTTATTGCTTAAAAACGCTTCCAGCGCCTGCTGTACACGTTTTCTATTTTGACTCATAACTTCACAAAGGATGCTTTGCCAGTAAAATCTCTTGCTATTTATTGTAGAACTCTCCCCTTTATACTAGTTACAGGCAGTGGTTTGAATCCCAAAGCTTTGGTTGGAGTTTTACACACATTTGCAGTTTTCTATTGCTTAAAAACGCTTCCCAGAGCCTGCTGTACACGTTTTCTATTTTGACTCATAACTTCACAAAGGATGCTTCCCAGTAAAATCTCTGGATATTTAGAGTAGAACTCTCCCCTTTATACTAGTTACAGGCAGTGGTTTGAATCCCAAAGCTTTGGTTGGAGTTTTACACACATTTGCAGTTTTTTATTGCTTAAAAACGCTTCCCAGCGCCTGCTGTACACGTTTTCTATTTTGACTCATAACTTCACAAAGGATGCTTTCCCAGTAAAATCTCTTGCTATTTAGAGTAGAACTCTACCCTTTATACTAGTTACAGGCAGTGGTTTGAATCCCAAAGCTTTGGTTGGAGTTTTACACACATTTGCAGTTTTTTATTGCTTAAAAACGCTTCCCAGCGCCTGCTGTACACGTTTTCTATTTTGACTCATAACTTCACAAAGGATGCTTTCCAGTCAAATCTCTTGCTATTTAGAGTAGAACTCTACCCTTTATACTAGTTACAGGCAGTGGTTTGAATCCCAAAGCTTTGGTTGGAGTTTTACACACATTTGCAGTTTTTTATTGCTTAAAAACGCTTCCCAGCGCCTGCTGTACACGTTTTCTATTTTGACTCATAACTTCACAAAGGATGCTTTCCCAGTCAAATCTCTTGCTATTTAGAGTAGAACTCTACCCTTTATACTAGTTACAGGCAGTGGTTTGAATCCCAAAGCTTTGGTTGGAGTTTTACACACATTTGCAGTTTTTTATTGCTTAAAAACGCTTCCCAGCGCCTGCTGTACACGTTTTCTATTTTGACTCATAACTTCACAAAGGATGCTTTCCCAGTAAAATCTCTTGCTATTTAGAGTAGAACTCTACCCTTTATACTAGTTACAGGCAGTGGTTTGAATCCCAAAGCTTTGGTTGGAGTTTTACACACATTTGCAGTTTTTTATTGCTTAAAAACGCTTCCCAGCGCCTGCTGTACACGTTTTCTATTTTGACTCATAACTTCACAAAGGATGCTTTCCCAGTCAAATCTCTTGCTATTTAGAGTAGAACTCTACCCTTTATACTAGTTACAGGCAGTGGTTTGAATCCCAAAGCTTTGGTTGGAGTTTTACACACATTTGCAATTTTTTATTGCTTAAAAACGCTTCCCAGCGCCTGCTGTACACGTTTTCTATTTTGACTCATAACTTCACAAAGGATGCTTTCCCAGTAAAATCTCTTGCTATTTAGAGTAGAACTCTCCCCTTTATACTAGTTACAGGCAGTGGTTTGAATCCCAAAGCTTTGGTTGGAGTTTTACACACATTTGCAGTTTTTTATTGCTTAAAAACGCTTCCCAGCGCCTGCTGTACACGTTTTCTATTTTGACTCATAACTTCACAAAGGATGCTTCCCAGTAAAATCTCTTGCTATTTAGAGTAGAACTCTCCCCTTTATACTAGTTACAGGCAGTGGTTTGAATCCCAAAGCTTTGGTTGGAGTTTTACACACATTTGCAGTTTTTTATTGCTTAAAAACGCTTCCCAGCGCCTGCTGTACACGTTTTCTATTTTGACTCATAACTTCACAAAGGATGCTTTCCCAGTCAAATCTCTTGCTATTTAGAGTAGAACTCTACCCTTTATACTAGTTACAGGCAGTGGTTTGAATCCCAAAGCTTTGGTTGGAGTTTTACACACATTTGCAGTTTTTTATTGCTTAAAAACGCTTCCCAGCGCCTGCTGTACACTTTTTTCTATTTTGACTCATAACTTCACAAAGGATGCTTTCCCAGTAAAATCTCTTGCTATTTAGAGTAGAACTCTACCCTTTATACTAGTTACAGGCAGTGGTTTGAATCCCAAAGCTTTGGTTGGAGTTTTACACACATTTGCAGTTTTTTATTGCTTAAAAACGCTTCCCAGCGCCTGCTGTACACTTTTTTTCTATTTTGACTCATAACTTCACAAAGGATGCTTTCCCAGTCAAATCTCTTGCTATTTAGAGTAGAACTCTACCCTTTATACTAGTTACAGGCAGTGGTTTGAATCCCAAAGCTTTGGTTGGAGTTTTACACACATTTGCAGTTTTTTATTGCTTAAAAACGCTTCCCAGCGCCTGCTGTACATGTTTTCTATTTTGACTCATAACTTCACAAAGGATCCTTTCCCAGTCAAATCTCTTGCTATTTAGAGTAGAACTCTACCCTTTATACTAGCTACAGGCAGTGGTTTGAATCTCAAAGCTTTGGTTGGAGTTTTACACACATTTGCAGTTTTTTATTGCTTAAAAACGCTTCCCAGCGCCTGCTGTACACTTTTTTTCTATTTTGACTCATAACTTCACAAAGGATGCTTTCCCAGTCAAATCTCTTGCTATTTAGAGTAAAACTCTACCCTTTATACTAGTTACAGGCAGTGGTTTGAATCCCAAAGCTTTGGTTGGAGTTTTACACACATTTGCAGTTTTTTATTGCTTAAAAACGCTTCCCAGCGCCTGCTGTACACTTTTTTCTATTTTGACTCATAACTTCACAAAGGATGCTTTCCCAGTAAAATCTCTTGCTATTTAGAGTAGAACTCTACCCTTTATACTAGTTACAGGCAGTGGTTTGAATCCCAAAGCTTTGGTTGGAGTTTTACACACATTTGCAGTTTTTTATTGCTTAAAAACGCTTCCCAGCGCCTGCTGTACACGTTTTCTATTTTGACTCATAACTTCACAAAGGATGCTTTCCCAGTAAAATCTCTTGCTATTTAGAGTAGAACTCTACCCTTTATACTAGTTACAGGCAGTGGTTTGAATCCCAAAGCTTTGGTTGGAGTTTTACACACATTTGCAGTTTTTTATTGCTTAAAAACGCTTCCCAGCGCCTGCTGTACACTTTTTTCTATTTTGACTCATAACTTCACAAAGGATGCTTTCCCAGTAAAATCTCTTGCTATTTAGAGTAGAACTCTACCCTTTATACTAGTTACAGGCAGTGGTTTGAATCCCAAAGCTTTGGTTGGAGTTTTACACACATTTGCAGTTTTTTATTGCTTAAAAACGCTTCCCAGCGCCTGCTGTACACGTTTTCTATTTTGACTCATAACTTCACAAAGGATGCTTTCCCCAGTAAAATCTCTTGCTATTTAGAGTAGAACTCTACCCTTTATACTAGTTACAGGCAGTGGTTTGAATCCCAAAGCTTTGGTTGAGTTTTACACACATTTGCAGTTTTTTATTGCTTAAAAACGCTTCCCAGCGCCTGCTGTACACGTTTTCTATTTTGACTCATAACTTCACAAAGGATGCTTTCCCAGTCAAATCTCTTGCTATTTAGAGTAGAACTCTACCCTTTATACTAGTTACAGGCAGTGGTTTGAATCCCAAAGCTTTGGTTGGAGTTTTACACACATTTGCAATTTTTTATTGCTTAAAAACGCTTCCCAGCGCCTGCTGTACACGTTCTTCTATTTTGACTCATAACTTCACAAAGGATGCTTTCCCAGTAAAATCTCTTGCTATTTAGAGTAGAACTCTACCCTTTATACTAGTTACAGGCAGTGGTTTGAATCCCAAAGCTTTGGTTGGAGTTTTACACACATTTGCAGTTTTTTATTGCTTAAAAACGCTTCCCAGCGCCTGCTGTACACTTTTTTTCTATTTTGACTCATAACTTCACAAAGGATGCTTTCCCAGTCAAATCTCTTGCTATTTAGAGTAAAACTCTACCCTTTATACTAGTTACAGGCAGTGGTTTGAATCCCAAAGCTTTGGTTGGAGTTTTACACACATTTGCAGTTTTTTATTGCTTAAAAACGCTTCCCAGGGCCTGCTGTACACGTTTTCTATTTTGACTCATAATTCACAAAGGATCCTTTCCCAGTCAAATCTCTTGCTATTTAGAGTAGAACTCTACCATTTATACTAGTTACAGGCAGTGGTTTGAATCCCAAAGCTTTGGTTGGAGTTTTACACACATTTGCAGTTTTTTATTGCTTAAAAACGCTTCCCAGTGCCTGCTGTACACTTTTTTTCTATTTTGACTCATAACTTCACAAAGGATGCTTTCCCAGACAAATCTCTTGCTATTTAGAGTAAAACTCTACCCTTTATACTAGTTACAGGCAGTGGTTTGAATCCCAAAGCTTTGGTTGGAGTTTTACACACATTTGCAGTTTTTTATTGCTTAAAAACGCTTCCCAGCGCCTGCTGTACACTTTTTTTCTATTTTGACTCATAACTTCACAAAGGATGCTTTCCCAGTAAAATCTCTTGCTATTTAGAGTAGAACTCTACCCTTTATACTAGTTACAGGCAGTGGTTTGAATCCCAAAGCTTTGGTTGGAGTTTTACACACATTTGCAGTTTTTTATTGCTTAAAAACGCTTCCCAGCGCCTGCTGTACACGTTTTCTATATTGACTCATAACTTCACAAAGGATGCTTTCCCAGTAAAATCTCTTGCTATTTAGAGTAGAACTCTACCCTTTATACTTGTTACAGGCAGTGGTTTGAATCCCAAAGCTTTGGTTGGAGTTTTACACACATTTGCAGTTTTTTATTGCTTAAAAACGCTTCCCAGCGCCTGCTGTACACTTTTTTCTATTTTGACTCATAACTTCACAAAGGATGCTTTCCCAGTCAAATCTCTTGCTATTTAGAGTAGAACTCTACCCTTTATACTAGTTACAGGCAGTGGTTTGAATCCCAAAGCTTTGGTTGGAGTTTTACACACATTTGCAATTTTTTATTGCTTAAAAACGCTTCCCAGCGCCTGCTGTACACGTTTTCTATTTTGACTCATAGCTTCACAAAGGATGCTTTCACCAGTAAAATCTCTTGCTATTTAGAGTAGAACTCTACCCTTTATACTAGTTTCAGGCAGTGGTTTGAATCCCAAAGCTTTGGTTGAAGTTTTACACACATTTGCAATTTTTTATTGCTTAAAAACGCTTCCCAGCGCCTGCTGTACACGTTTTCTATTTTGACTCATAACTTCACAAAGGATGCTTTCCCAGTCAAATCTCTTGCTATTTAGAGTTGTACTCTACCCTTTATACTAGTTACAGGCAGTGGTTTGAATCCCGAAGCTTTGGTTGGAGTTTTACACACATTTTAAATTTTTTATTGCTGAAAAACTCTTCCCAGCGCCTGCTGTACACGTTTTCTATTTTGACTCATAACTTCACAAAGGATGCTTTCCCAGTCAAATCTCTTGCTATTTAGAGTAGAACTCTACCCTTTATACAAGTTACAGGCAGTGGTTTGAATCCCAAAGCTTTGGTTGGAGTTTTACACACATTTGCAGTTTTTTATTGCTTAAAAACGCTTCCCAGCGCCTGCTGTACACGTTTTCTATTTTGACTCATAACTTCACAAAGGATGCTTTCCCAGTCAAATCTCTTGCTATTTAGAGTAGAACTCTACCCTTTATACAAGTTACAGGCAGTGGTTTGAATCCCAAAGCTTTGGTTGGAGTTTTACACACATTTGCAGTTTTTTATTGCTTAAAAACGCTTCCCAGCGCCTGCTGCACATGTTTTCTATTTTGACTCATAACTTCACAAATGATGCTTTCCCAGTCAAATCTCTTGCTATTTAGAGTAGAACTCTACCCTTTATACTAGTTACAGGCAGTGGTTTGAATCCCAAAGCTTTGGTTGGAGTTTTACACACATTTGCAATTTTTTATTGCTTAAAAACGCTTCCCAGTGCCTGCTGTACACGTTTTCAATTTTGACTCATAACTTCACAAAGGATCCTTTCCCAGTCAAATCTCTTGCTATTTAGAGTAGAACTCTACCCTTTATACTAGTTTCAGGCAGTGTTTTGAATCCCAAAGCTTTGGTTGGAGTTTTACACACATTTGCAGTTTTTTATTGCTTAAAAACGCTTCCCAGAGCCTGCTGTACACGTTTTCTATTTTGACTCATAACTTCACAAAGGATGCTTCCCCAGTAAAATCTCTCGATATTTAGAGTAGAACTCTACCCTTTATACTAGTTACAGGCAGTGGTTTGAATCCCAAAGATTTGGTTGGAGTTTTACACACATTTGCAGTTTTTTATTGCTTAAAAACGCTTCCCAGCGCCTGCTGTAGACGTTTTCTATATTGACTCATAACTTCACAAAGAATGCTTTGCCAGTAAAATCTCTTGCTATTTATTGTAGAACTCTCCCCTTTATACAAGTTACAGGCAGTGGTTTGAATCCCAAAGCTTTGGTTAGAGTTTTACACACATTTGCAGTTTCTTATTGCTTAAAAACGCTTCCCAGAGCCTGCTGTACACGTATTCTATTTTGACTCATAACTTCACAAAGGATGCTTCCCCAGTAAAAGCTCTGGATATTTAGAGTAGAACTCTCCCCTTTATACGAGTTACAGGCAGTGGTTTGAATCCCAAAGCTTTGGTTGGAGTTTTACACACATTTGCAGTTTTTTATTGCTTAAAAACGCTTCCCAGCACCTGCTATACTCGTTTTCTATTTTGATTCATAACTTCACAAAGGATGCTTTGCCAGTAAAATCTCTTGCTATGTATTGTAGAACTCTCCCCTTTATACTAGTTACACTCAGTGTTTTGAATCCCAAAGCTTTGGTTGGAGTTTTACACACATTTGCAGTTTTTTATTGCTTAAAAACGCTTCCCAGAGCCTGCTGTACATGTTTTCTATTTTGACTCATAACTTCACAAAGGATGCTTCCCCAATAAAATCTCTGGATATTTAGAGTAGAACTCTACCCTTTATACTAGTTACAGGCAGTGGTTTGAATCCCAAAGATTTGGTTGGAGTTTTACACACATTTGCAGTTTTTTATTGCTTAAAAACGCTTCCCAGCGCCTGCTGTAGACGTTTTCTATATTGACTCATAACTTCACAAAGGATGCTTTCCCAGTAAAATCTCTTGCTATTTATGATAGAATTCACCCCTTTATACTAGTTACAGGCAGTGGTTTGAATCCCAAAGCTTTGGTTGGAGTTTTACACACATTTGCAGTTTTTTATTGCTTAAAAACGCTTCCCAGCGCCTGCTGTACACGTTTTCTATTTTGACTCATAACTTCACAAAGGATGCTTTGCCATTAAAATCGCTATCTTACAAGAGTAGAACTCTCCCCTTTATACTAGTTACAGGCAGTGGTTTGAATCCCAAAGCTTTGGTTGGAGTTTTACACACATTTGCTGTTATTTATTGCTTAAAAACGCTTTCCAGCGCCTGCTGTACACGTTTTCTATATTGACTCATAACTTCACAAAGGATGCTTTGCCAGTAAAATCTCTTGCTATTTATTGTAGAACTCTCCCCTTTATACAAGTTACAGGCAGTGGTTTGAATCCCAAAGCTTTGGTTGGAGTTTTACACACATTTGCAGATTTTATTGCTTAAAAACGCTTCCCAGAGCCTGCTGTACACGTTTTCTATTTTGACTCATAACTTCACAAAGGATGCTTCCCCAGTAAAAGCTCTGGATATTTAGAGTAGAACTCTCCCCTTTATACTAGTTACAGGCAGTGGTTTGAATCCCAAAGCTTTGGTTGGGGTTTTACACACATTTGCAATTATTTATTGCTTAAAAACGCTTCCCAGCGCCTGCTGTTCATGTTTTCTATCTTGACTCATAACTTCACAAAGGATGCTTTCCCAGTCAAATCTCTTGCTATTTAGAGTAGAACTCTACCCTTTATACAAGTTACAGGCAGTGGTTTGAATGCCAAAGCTTTGGTTGGACATCTATACACATTTGAGTTTTTATCGCTTAAAAATGCTTCACAGCGCCTGCTGTACACCTTTTTCTATTTTTACTCATAACTTCACAAAGGATGAATTTCAGGTAAATTCTCTTGCATTTTAGAGTAAAACTCTCCGCTTTATACTAGTTCCAGGCAGTGGTTTGAATCCCAAAGCTTTGGTTGGAGTTTTACACACATTTGCTGTTTTTTATTGCTTAAAAATGCTTCCCAGCGCCTGCTGTACACTTATTGTATTTTCACTCATAACTTCACAAAGGATGCTTTCCAATTAAAATCGCTATCTTACAAGAGTAGAACTCTCCCCTTTATACTAGTTACAGGCAGTGGTTTGAATCCCAAAGCTTTGGTTGGAGTTTTATACACATTTGCTGTTATTTATTGCTTAAAAACGCTTTCCAGCGCCTGCTGTACACGTTTTCTATTTTGACTCATAACTTCACAAAGGATGCTTTGCCAGTAAAATCTCTTGCTATTTATTGTAGAACTCTCCCCTTTATACAAGTTACAGGCAGTGGTTTGAATCCCAAAGCTTTGGTTGGAGTTTTACACACATTTACAGTTTTTTATTGCTTAAAAACGCTTCCCAGCGCCTGCTGCACATGTTTTCTATTTTGACTCATAACTTCACAAAGGATGCTTTCCCAGTCAAATCTCCTGCTATTTAGAGTAGAACTCTACCCTTTATACAAGTTACAGGCAGTGGTTTGAATCCCAAAGCTTTGGTTAGAGTTTTACACACATTTGCAGTTTCTTATTGCTTAAAAACGCTTCCCAGAGCCTGCTGTACACGTATTCTATTTTGACTCATAACTTCACAAAGCATGCTTTCCCAGTAAAATCTCTGGCTATTTAGAGTAGAACTCTCACCCTTTATACTAGTTACAGGCAGTGTTTTGAATCCCAAAGCTTTGGTTGGAGTTTTACACACATTTGCAGTTTTTTATTGCTTAAAAACGCTTTCCCAGCGCCTGCTGTACACGTTTTCTATTTTGACTCATAACTTCACAAAGGATGCTTTCCCAGTAAAATCTCTGGCTATTTAGAGTAGAACTCTCACCCTTTATACTAGTTACAGGCAGTGTTTTTGAATCCCAAAGCTTTGGTTGGAGTTTTACACACATTTGCAGTTTTTTATTGCTTAAAAACGCTTCCCAGCGCCTGCTGTACACGTTTTCTATTTTGACTCATAACTTCACAAAGGATGCTTTCCCAGTAAAATCTCTGGCTATTTAGAGTAGAACTCTCACCCTTTATACTAGTTACAGGCAGTGTTTTGAATCCCAAAGCTTTGGTTGGAGTTTTACACACATTTGCAGTTTTTTATTGCTTAAAAACGCTTTCCCAGCGCCTGCTGTACACGTTTTCTATTTTGACCATAACTTCACAAAGGATGCTTTCCCAGTAAAATCTCTGGCTATTTAGAGTAGAACTCTCACCCTTTATACTAGTTACAGGCAGTGTTTTTGAATCCCAAAGCTTTGGTTGGAGTTTTACACACATTTGCAGTTTTTTATTGCTTAAAAACGCTTTCCAGCGCCTGCTGTACACGTTTTCTATTTTGACCATAACTTCACAAAGGATGCTTTCCCAGTAAAATCTCTGGCTATTTAGAGTAGAACTCTCACCCTTTATACTAGTTACAGGCAGTGTTTTTGAATCCCAAAGCTTTGGTTGGAGTTTTACACACATTTGCAGTTTTTTATTGCTTAAAAACGCTTTCCCAGCGCCTGCTGTACACGTTTTCTATTTTGACCAATAACTTCACAAAGGATGCTTTCCCAGTAAAATCTCTGGCTATTTAGAGTAGAACTCTCACCTTTATACTAGTTACAGGCAGTTTTTTGAATCCCAAAGCTTTGGTTGGAGTTTTACACACATTTGCAGTTTTTTATTGCTTAAAAACGCTTTCCAGCGCCTGCTGTACACGTTTTCTATTTTGACCATAACTTCACAAAGGATGCTTTCCCAGTAAAATCTCTGGCTATTTAGAGTAGAACTCTCACCCTTTATACTAGTTACAGGCAGTTTTTTGAATCCCAAAGCTTTGGTTGGAGTTTTACACACATTTGCAGTTTTTTATTGCTTAAAAACGCTTTCCCAGCGCCTGCTGTACACGTTTTCTATTTTGACCAATAACTTCACAAAGGATGCTTTCCCAGTAAAATCTCTGGCTATTTAGAGTAGAACTCTCACCTTTATACTAGTTACAGGCAGTTTTTTGAATCCCAAAGCTTTGGTTGGAGTTTTACACACATTTGCAGTTTTTTATTGCTTAAAAACGCTTTCCAGCGCCTGCTGTACACGTTTTCTATTTTGACCAATAACTTCACAAAGGATGCTTTCCCAGTAAAATCTCTGCTATTTAGAGTAGAACTCTCACCTTTATACTAGTTACAGGCAGTGTTTTTGAATCCCAAAGCTTTGGTTGGAGTTTTACACACATTTGCAGTTTTTTATTGCTTAAAAACGCTTTCCCAGCGCCTGCTGTACACGTTTTCTATTTTGACCAATAACTTCACAAAGGATGCTTTCCCAGTAAAATCTCTGGCTATTTAGAGTAGAACTCTCACCTTTATACTAGTTACAGGCAGTTTTTTGAATCCCAAAGCTTTGGTTGGAGTTTTACACACATTTGCAGTTTTTTATTGCTTAAAAACGCTTTTCCCAGCGCCTGCTGTACACGTTTTCTATTTTGACCAATAACTTCACAAAGGATGCTTTCCCAGTAAAATCTCTTGCTATTTAGAGTAGAACTCTCACCTTTATACTAGTTACAGGCAGTTTTTTGAATCCCAAAGCTTTGGTTGGAGTTTTACACACATTTGCAGTTTTTTATTGCTTAAAAACGCTTTCAGCGCCTGCTGTACACGTTTTCTATTTTGACCAATAACTTCACAAAGGATGCTTTCCCAGTAAAATCTCTGGCTATTTAGAGTAGAACTCTCACCCTTTATACTAGTTACAGGCAGTTTTTTGAATCCCAAAGCTTTGGTTGGAGTTTTACACACATTTGCAGTTTTTTATTGCTTAAAAACGCTTTTCCAGCGCCTGCTGTACACGTTTTCTATTTTGACCAATAACTTCACAAAGGATGCTTTCCCAGTAAAATCTCTGGCTATTTAGAGTAGAACTCTCACCTTTATACTAGTTACAGGCAGTTTTTTGAATCCCAAAGCTTTGGTTGGAGTTTTACACACATTTGCAGTTTTTTATTGCTTAAAAACGCTTTTCAGCGCCTGCTGTACACGTTTTCTATTTTGACCAATAACTTCACAAAGGATGCTTTCCCAGTAAAATCTCTGGCTATTTAGAGTAGAACTCTCACCTTTATACTAGTTACAGGCAGTTTTTTGAATACCAAAGCTTTGGTTGGAGTTTTACACACATTTGCAGTTTTTTATTGCTTAAAAACTTTTCCCAGCGCCTGCTGTACACGTTTTCTATTTTGACCAATAACTTCACAAAGGATGCTTTCCCAGTAAAATCTCTGGCTATTTAGAGTAGAACTCTCACCTTTATACTAGTTACAGGCAGTTTTTTGAATCCCAAAGCTTTGGTTGGAGTTTTACACACATTTGCAGTTTTTTATTGCTTAAAAACGCTTTTCCAGCGCCTGCTGTACACGTTTTCTATTTTGACCAATAACTTCACAAAGGATGCTTTCCCAGTAAAATCTCTGGCTATTTAGAGTAGAACTCTCACCTTTATACTAGTTACAGGCAGTTTTTTGAATCCCAAAGCTTTGGTTGGAGTTTTACACACATTTGCAGTTTTTTATTGCTTAAAAACGCTTTTCCCAGCGCCTGCTGTACACGTTTTCTATTTTGACCAATAACTTCACAAAAGGATGCTTTCCCAGTAAAATCTCTGGCTATTTAGAGTAGAACTCTCACCTTTATACTAGTTACAGGCAGTTTTTTGAATCCCAAAGCTTTGGTTGGAGTTTTACACACATTTGCAGTTTTTTATTGCTTAAAAACGCTTTTCCAGCGCCTGCTGTACACGTTTTCTATTTTGACCAATAACTTCACAAAAGGATGCTTTCCCAGTAAAATCTCTGGCTATTTAGAGTAGAACTCTCACCTTTATACTAGTTACAGGCAGTTTTTTGAGTCCCAAAGCTTTGGTTGGAGTTTTACACACATTTGCAGTTTTTTATTGCTTAAAAACGCTTTTCAGCGCCTGCTGTACACGTTTTCTATTTTGACCAATAACTTCACAAAGGATGCTTTCCCAGTAAAATCTCTGGCTATTTAGAGTAGAACTCTCACCTTTATACTAGTTACAGGCAGTTTTTTGAATCCCAAAGCTTTGGTTGGAGTTTTACACACATTTGCAGTTTTTTATTGCTTAAAAACGCTTTTCAGCGCCTGCTGTACACGTTTTCTATTTTGACCAATAACTTCACAAAGGATGCTTTCCCAGTAAAATCTCTGGCTATTTAGAGTAGAACTCTCACCTTTATACTAGTTACAGGCAGTTTTTTGAATCCCAAAGCTTTGGTTGGAGTTTTACACACATTTGCAGTTTTTTATTGCTTAAAAACGCTTTTCAGCGCCTGCTGTACACGTTTTCTATTTTGACCAATAACTTCAAAAAGGATGCTTTCCCAGTAAAATCTCTGGCTATTTAGAGTAGAACTCTCACCTTTATACTAGTTACAGGCAGTTTTTTGAATCCCAAAGCTTTGGTTGGAGTTTTACACACATTTGCAGTTTTTTATTGCTTAAAAACGCTTTTCAGCGCCTGCTGTACACGTTTTCTATTTTGACCAATAACTTCACAAAAGGATGCTTTCCCAGTAAAATCTCTGGCTATTTAGAGTAGAACTCTCACCTTTATACTAGTTACAGGCAGTTTTTTGAGTCCCAAAGCTTTGGTTGGAGTTTTACACACATTTGCAGTTTTTTATTGCTTAAAAACGCTTTTCAGCGCCTGCTGTACACGTTTTCTATTTTGACCAATAACTTCACAAAGGATGCTTTCCCAGTAAAATCTCTGGCTATTTAGAGTAGAACTCTCACCTTTATACTAGTTACAGGCAGTTTTTTGAATCCCAAAGCTTTGGTTGGAGTTTTACACACATTTGCAGTTTTTTATTGCTTAAAAACGCTTTTCAGCGCCTGCTGTACACGTTTTCTATTTTGACCAATAACTTCACAAAGGATGCTTTCCCAGTAAAATCTCTGGCTATTTAGAGTAGAACTCTCACCTTTATACTAGTTACAGGCAGTTTTTTGAGTCCCAAAGCTTTGGTTGGAGTTTTACACACATTTGCAGTTTTTTATTGCTTAAAAACGCTTTTCAGCGCCTGCTGTACACGTTTTCTATTTTGACCAATAACTTCAAAAAGGATGCTTTCCCAGTAAAATCTCTGGCTATTTAGAGTAGAACTCTCACCTTTATACTAGTTACAGGCAGTTTTTTGAGTCCCAAAGCTTTGGTTGGAGTTTTACACACATTTGCAGTTTTTTATTGCTTAAAAACGCTTTTCAGCGCCTGCTGTACACGTTTTCTATTTTGACCAATAACTTCAAAAAGGATGCTTTCCCAGTAAAATCTCTGGCTATTTAGAGTAGAACTCTCACCTTTATACTAGTTACAGGCAGTTTTTTGAATCCCAAAGCTTTGGTTGGAGTTTTACACACATTTGCAGTTTTTTATTGCTTAAAAACGCTTTTCAGCGCCTGCTGTACACGTTTTCTATTTTGACCAATAACTTCAAAAGGATGCTTTCCCAGTAAAATCTCTGGCTATTTAGAGTAGAACTCTCACCTTTATACTAGTTACAGGCAGTTTTTTGAATCCCAAAGCTTTGGTTGGAGTTTTACACACATTTGCAGTTTTTTATTGCTTAAAAACGCTTTTCAGCGCCTGCTGTACACGTTTTCTATTTTGACCAATAACTTCACAAAGGATGCTTTCCCAGTAAAATCTCTGGCTATTTAGAGTAGAACTCTCACCTTTATACTAGTTACAGGCAGTTTTTTGAATCCCAAAGCTTTGGTTGGAGTTTTACACACATTTGCAGTTTTTTATTGCTTAAAAACGCTTTTCAGCGCCTGCTGTACACGTTTTCTATTTTGACCAATAACTTCACAAAAGGATGCTTTCCCAGTAAAATCTCTGGCTATTTAGAGTAGAACTCTCACCTTTATACTAGTTACAGGCAGTTTTTTGAGTCCCAAAGCTTTGGTTGGAGTTTTACACACATTTGCAGTTTTTTATTGCTTAAAAACGCTTTTCAGCGCCTGCTGTACACGTTTTCTATTTTGACCAATAACTTCAAAAGGATGCTTTCCCAGTAAAATCTCTGCTATTTAGAGTAGAACTCTCACCTTTATACTAGTTACAGGCAGTTTTTTGAGTCCCAAAGCTTTGGTTGGAGTTTTACACACATTTGCAGTTTTTTATTGCTTAAAAACGCTTTTCAGCGCCTGCTGTACACGTTTTCTATTTTGACCAATAACTTCAAAAGGATGCTTTCCCAGTAAAATCTCTGGCTATTTAGAGTAGAACTCTCACCTTTATACTAGTTACAGGCAGTTTTTTGAGTCCCAAAGCTTTGGTTGGAGTTTTACACACATTTGCAGTTTTTTATTGCTTAAAAACGCTTTTCAGCGCCTGCTGTACACGTTTTCTATTTTGACCAATAACTTCAAAAAGGATGCTTTCCCAGTAAAATCTCTGGCTATTTAGAGTAGAACTCTCACCTTTATACTAGTTACAGGCAGTTTTTTGAGTCCCAAAGCTTTGGTTGGAGTTTTACACACATTTGCAGTTTTTTATTGCTTAAAAACGCTTTTCAGCGCCTGCTGTACACGTTTTCTATTTTGACCAATAACTTCAAAAAGGATGCTTTCCCAGTAAAATCTCTGGCTATTTAGAGTAGAACTCTCACCTTTATACTAGTTACAGGCAGTTTTTTGAGTCCCAAAGCTTTGGTTGGAGTTTTACACACATTTGCAGTTTTTTATTGCTTAAAAACGCTTTTCAGCGCCTGCTGTACACGTTTTCTATTTTGACCAATAACTTCAAAAGGATGCTTTCCCAGTAAAATCTCTGGCTATTTAGAGTAGAACTCTCACCTTTATACTAGTTACAGGCAGTTTTTTGAATCCCAAAGCTTTGGTTGGAGTTTTACACACATTTGCAGTTTTTTATTGCTTAAAAACGCTTTTCAGCGCCTGCTGTACACGTTTTCTATTTTGACCAATAACTTCAAAAAGGATGCTTTCCCAGTAAAATCTCTGGCTATTTAGAGTAGAACTCTCACCTTTATACTAGTTACAGGCAGTTTTTTGAGTCCCAAAGCTTTGGTTGGAGTTTTACACACATTTGCAGTTTTTTATTGCTTAAAAACGCTTTTCAGCGCCTGCTGTACACGTTTTCTATTTTGACCAATAACTTCAAAAGGATGCTTTCCCAGTAAAATCTCTGGCTATTTAGAGTAGAACTCTCACCTTTATACTAGTTACAGGCAGTTTTTTGAGTCCCAAAGCTTTGGTTGGAGTTTTACACACATTTGCAGTTTTTTATTGCTTAAAAACGCTTTTCAGCGCCTGCTGTACACGTTTTCTATTTTGACCAATAACTTCAAAAAGGATGCTTTCCCAGTAAAATCTCTGGCTATTTAGAGTAGAACTCTCACCTTTATACTAGTTACAGGCAGTTTTTTGAGTCCCAAAGCTTTGGTTGGAGTTTTACACACATTTGCAGTTTTTTATTGCTTAAAAACGCTTTTCAGCGCCTGCTGTACACGTTTTCTATTTTGACCAATAACTTCAAAAGGATGCTTTCCCAGTAAAATCTCTGGCTATTTAGAGTAGAACTCTCACCTTTATACTAGTTACAGGCAGTTTTTTGAGTCCCAAAGCTTTGGTTGGAGTTTTACACACATTTGCAGTTTTTTATTGCTTAAAAACGCTTTTCAGCGCCTGCTGTACACGTTTTCTATTTTGACCAATAACTTCAAAAAGGATGCTTTCCCAGTAAAATCTCTGGCTATTTAGAGTAGAACTCTCACCTTTATACTAGTTACAGGCAGTTTTTTGAATCCCAAAGCTTTGGTTGGAGTTTTACACACATTTGCAGTTTTTTATTGCTTAAAAACGCTTTTCAGCGCCTGCTGTACACGTTTTCTATTTTGACCAATAACTTCAAAAGGATGCTTTCCCAGTAAAATCTCTGGCTATTTAGAGTAGAACTCTCACCTTTATACTAGTTACAGGCAGTTTTTTGAATCCCAAAGCTTTGGTTGGAGTTTTACACACATTTGCAGTTTTTTATTGCTTAAAAACGCTTTTCAGCGCCTGCTGTACACGTTTTCTATTTTGACCAATAACTTCAAAAAGGATGCTTTCCCAGTAAAATCTCTGGCTATTTAGAGTAGAACTCTCACCTTTATACTAGTTACAGGCAGTTTTTTGAGTCCCAAAGCTTTGGTTGGAGTTTTACACACATTTGCAGTTTTTTATTGCTTAAAAACGCTTTTCAGCGCCTGCTGTACACGTTTTCTATTTTGACCAATAACTTCAAAAGGATGCTTTCCCAGTAAAATCTCTGGCTATTTAGAGTAGAACTCTCACCTTTATACTAGTTACAGGCAGTTTTTTGAGTCCCAAAGCTTTGGTTGGAGTTTTACACACATTTGCAGTTTTTTATTGCTTAAAAACGCTTTTCAGCGCCTGCTGTACACGTTTTCTATTTTGACCAATAACTTCAAAAAGGATGCTTTCCCAGTAAAATCTCTGGCTATTTAGAGTAGAACTCTCACCTTTATACTAGTTACAGGCAGTTTTTTGAGTCCCAAAGCTTTGGTTGGAGTTTTACACACATTTGCAGTTTTTTATTGCTTAAAAACGCTTTTCAGCGCCTGCTGTACACGTTTTCTATTTTGACCAATAACTTCAAAAGGATGCTTTCCCAGTAAAATCTCTGGCTATTTAGAGTAGAACTCTCACCTTTATACTAGTTACAGGCAGTTTTTTGAGTCCCAAAGCTTTGGTTGGAGTTTTACACACATTTGCAGTTTTTTATTGCTTAAAAACGCTTTTCAGCGCCTGCTGTACACGTTTTCTATTTTGACCAATAACTTCAAAAAGGATGCTTTCCCAGTAAAATCTCTGGCTATTTAGAGTAGAACTCTCACCTTTATACTAGTTACAGGCAGTTTTTTGAGTCCCAAAGCTTTGGTTGGAGTTTTACACACATTTGCAGTTTTTTATTGCTTAAAAACGCTTTTCAGCGCCTGCTGTACACGTTTTCTATTTTGACCAATAACTTCAAAAAGGATGCTTTCCCAGTAAAATCTCTGGCTATTTAGAGTAGAACTCTCACCTTTATACTAGTTACAGGCAGTTTTTTGAGTCCCAAAGCTTTGGTTGGAGTTTTACACACATTTGCAGTTTTTTATTGCTTAAAAACGCTTTTCAGCGCCTGCTGTACACGTTTTCTATTTTGACCAATAACTTCAAAAAGGATGCTTTCCCAGTAAAATCTCTGGCTATTTAGAGTAGAACTCTCACCTTTATACTAGTTACAGGCAGTTTTTTGAATCCCAAAGCTTTGGTTGGAGTTTTACACACATTTGCAGTTTTTTATTGCTTAAAAACGCTTTTCAGCGCCTGCTGTACACGTTTTCTATTTTGACCAATAACTTCAAAAAGGATGCTTTCCCAGTAAAATCTCTGGCTATTTAGAGTAGAACTCTCACCTTTATACTAGTTACAGGCAGTTTTTTGAGTCCCAAAGCTTTGGTTGGAGTTTTACACACATTTGCAGTTTTTTATTGCTTAAAAACGCTTTTCAGCGCCTGCTGTACACGTTTTCTATTTTGACCAATAACTTCAAAAAGGATGCTTTCCCAGTAAAATCTCTGGCTATTTAGAGTAGAACTCTCACCTTTATACTAGTTACAGGCAGTTTTTTGAGTCCCAAAGCTTTGGTTGGAGTTTTACACACATTTGCAGTTTTTTATTGCTTAAAAACGCTTTTCAGCGCCTGCTGTACACGTTTTCTATTTTGACCAATAACTTCAAAAAGGATGCTTTCCCAGTAAAATCTCTGGCTATTTAGAGTAGAACTCTCACCTTTATACTAGTTACAGGCAGTTTTTTGAGTCCCAAAGCTTTGGTTGGAGTTTTACACACATTTGCAGTTTTTTATTGCTTAAAAACGCTTTTCAGCGCCTGCTGTACACGTTTTCTATTTTGACCAATAACTTCAAAAGGATGCTTTCCCAGTAAAATCTCTGGCTATTTAGAGTAGAACTCTCACCTTTATACTAGTTACAGGCAGTTTTTTGAGTCCCAAAGCTTTGGTTGGAGTTTTACACACATTTGCAGTTTTTTATTGCTTAAAAACGCTTTTCAGCGCCTGCTGTACACGTTTTCTATTTTGACCAATAACTTCAAAAAGGATGCTTTCCCAGTAAAATCTCTGGCTATTTAGAGTAGAACTCTCACCTTTATACTAGTTACAGGCAGTTTTTTGAGTCCCAAAGCTTTGGTTGGAGTTTTACACACATTTGCAGTTTTTTATTGCTTAAAAACGCTTTTCAGCGCCTGCTGTACACGTTTTCTATTTTGACCAATAACTTCAAAAAGGATGCTTTCCCAGTAAAATCTCTGGCTATTTAGAGTAGAACTCTCACCTTTATACTAGTTACAGGCAGTTTTTTGAGTCCCAAAGCTTTGGTTGGAGTTTTACACACATTTGCAGTTTTTTATTGCTTAAAAACGCTTTTCAGCGCCTGCTGTACACGTTTTCTATTTTGACCAATAACTTCAAAAAGGATGCTTTCCCAGTAAAATCTCTGGCTATTTAGAGTAGAACTCTCACCTTTATACTAGTTACAGGCAGTTTTTTGAGTCCCAAAGCTTTGGTTGGAGTTTTACACACATTTGCAGTTTTTTATTGCTTAAAAACGCTTTTCAGCGCCTGCTGTACACGTTTTCTATTTTGACCAATAACTTCAAAAAGGATGCTTTCCCAGTAAAATCTCTGGCTATTTAGAGTAGAACTCTCACCTTTATACTAGTTACAGGCAGTTTTTTGAGTCCCAAAGCTTTGGTTGGAGTTTTACACACATTTGCAGTTTTTTATTGCTTAAAAACGCTTTTCAGCGCCTGCTGTACACGTTTTCTATTTTGACCAATAACTTCAAAAAGGATGCTTTCCCAGTAAAATCTCTGGCTATTTAGAGTAGAACTCTCACCTTTATACTAGTTACAGGCAGTTTTTTGAGTCCCAAAGCTTTGGTTGGAGTTTTACACACATTTGCAGTTTTTTATTGCTTAAAAACGCTTTTCAGCGCCTGCTGTACACGTTTTCTATTTTGACCAATAACTTCAAAAAGGATGCTTTCCCAGTAAAATCTCTGGCTATTTAGAGTAGAACTCTCACCTTTATACTAGTTACAGGCAGTTTTTTGAGTCCCAAAGCTTTGGTTGGAGTTTTACACACATTTGCAGTTTTTTATTGCTTAAAAACGCTTTTCAGCGCCTGCTGTACACGTTTTCTATTTTGACCAATAACTTCAAAAAGGATGCTTTCCCAGTAAAATCTCTGGCTATTTAGAGTAGAACTCTCACCTTTATACTAGTTACAGGCAGTTTTTTGAGTCCCAAAGCTTTGGTTGGAGTTTTACACACATTTGCAGTTTTTTATTGCTTAAAAACGCTTTTCAGCGCCTGCTGTACACGTTTTCTATTTTGACCAATAACTTCAAAAGGATGCTTTCCCAGTAAAATCTCTGGCTATTTAGAGTAGAACTCTCACCTTTATACTAGTTACAGGCAGTTTTTTGAGTCCCAAAGCTTTGGTTGGAGTTTTACACACATTTGCAGTTTTTTATTGCTTAAAAACGCTTTTCAGCGCCTGCTGTACACGTTTTCTATTTTGACCAATAACTTCAAAAGGATGCTTTCCCAGTAAAATCTCTGGCTATTTAGAGTAGAACTCTCACCTTTATACTAGTTACAGGCAGTTTTTTTGAGTCCCAAAGCTTTGGTTGGAGTTTTACACACATTTGCAGTTTTTTATTGCTTAAAAACGCTTTTCAGCGCCTGCTGTACACGTTTTCTATTTTGACCAATAACTTCAAAAGGATGCTTTCCCAGTAAAATCTCTGGCTATTTAGAGTAGAACTCTCACCTTTATACTAGTTACAGGCAGTTTTTTGAGTCCCAAAGCTTTGGTTGGAGTTTTACACACATTTGCAGTTTTTTATTGCTTAAAAACGCTTTTCAGCGCCTGCTGTACACGTTTTCTATTTTGACCAATAACTTCAAAAAGGATGCTTTCCCAGTAAAATCTCTGGCTATTTAGAGTAGAACTCTCACCTTTATACTAGTTACAGGCAGTTTTTTGAGTCCCAAAGCTTTGGTTGGAGTTTTACACACATTTGCAGTTTTTTATTGCTTAAAAACGCTTTTCAGCGCCTGCTGTACACGTTTTCTATTTTGACCAATAACTTCAAAAAGGATGCTTTCCCAGTAAAATCTCTGGCTATTTAGAGTAGAACTCTCACCTTTATACTAGTTACAGGCAGTTTTTTGAGTCCCAAAGCTTTGGTTGGAGTTTTACACACATTTGCAGTTTTTTATTGCTTAAAAACGCTTTTCAGCGCCTGCTGTACACGTTTTCTATTTTGACCAATAACTTCAAAAAGGATGCTTTCCCAGTAAAATCTCTGGCTATTTAGAGTAGAACTCTCACCTTTATACTAGTTACAGGCAGTTTTTTGAGTCCCAAAGCTTTGGTTGGAGTTTTACACACATTTGCAGTTTTTTATTGCTTAAAAACGCTTTTCAGCGCCTGCTGTACACGTTTTCTATTTTGACCAATAACTTCAAAAAGGATGCTTTCCCAGTAAAATCTCTGGCTATTTAGAGTAGAACTCTCACCTTTATACTAGTTACAGGCAGTTTTTTGAGTCCCAAAGCTTTGGTTGGAGTTTTACACACATTTGCAGTTTTTTATTGCTTAAAAACGCTTTTCAGCGCCTGCTGTACACGTTTTCTATTTTGACCAATAACTTCAAAAAGGATGCTTTCCCAGTAAAATCTCTGGCTATTTAGAGTAGAACTCTCACCTTTATACTAGTTACAGGCAGTTTTTTGAGTCCCAAAGCTTTGGTTGGAGTTTTACACACATTTGCAGTTTTTTATTGCTTAAAAACGCTTTTCAGCGCCTGCTGTACACGTTTTCTATTTTGACCAATAACTTCAAAAGGATGCTTTCCCAGTAAAATCTCTGGCTATTTAGAGTAGAACTCTCACCTTTATACTAGTTACAGGCAGTTTTTTGAGTCCCAAAGCTTTGGTTGGAGTTTTACACACATTTGCAGTTTTTTATTGCTTAAAAACGCTTTTCAGCGCCTGCTGTACACGTTTTCTATTTTGACCAATAACTTCAAAAAGGATGCTTTCCCAGTAAAATCTCTGGCTATTTAGAGTAGAACTCTCACCTTTATACTAGTTACAGGCAGTTTTTTGAGTCCCAAAGCTTTGGTTGGAGTTTTACACACATTTGCAGTTTTTTATTGCTTAAAAACGCTTTTCAGCGCCTGCTGTACACGTTTTCTATTTTGACCAATAACTTCAAAAAGGATGCTTTCCCAGTAAAATCTCTGGCTATTTAGAGTAGAACTCTCACCTTTATACTAGTTACAGGCAGTTTTTTGAGTCCCAAAGCTTTGGTTGGAGTTTTACACACATTTGCAGTTTTTTATTGCTTAAAAACGCTTTTCAGCGCCTGCTGTACACGTTTTCTATTTTGACCAATAACTTCAAAAAGGATGCTTTCCCAGTAAAATCTCTGGCTATTTAGAGTAGAACTCTCACCTTTATACTAGTTACAGGCAGTTTTTTGAGTCCCAAAGCTTTGGTTGGAGTTTTACACACATTTGCAGTTTTTTATTGCTTAAAAACGCTTTTCAGCGCCTGCTGTACACGTTTTCTATTTTGACCAATAACTTCAAAAAGGATGCTTTCCCAGTAAAATCTCTGGCTATTTAGAGTAGAACTCTCACCTTTATACTAGTTACAGGCAGTTTTTTGAGTCCCAAAGCTTTGGTTGGAGTTTTACACACATTTGCAGTTTTTTATTGCTTAAAAACGCTTTTCAGCGCCTGCTGTACACGTTTTCTATTTTGACCAATAACTTCAAAAAGGATGCTTTCCCAGTAAAATCTCTGGCTATTTAGAGTAGAACTCTCACCTTTATACTAGTTACAGGCAGTTTTTTGAGTCCCAAAGCTTTGGTTGGAGTTTTACACACATTTGCAGTTTTTTATTGCTTAAAAACGCTTTTCAGCGCCTGCTGTACACGTTTTCTATTTTGACCAATAACTTCAAAAAGGATGCTTTCCCAGTAAAATCTCTGGCTATTTAGAGTAGAACTCTCACCTTTATACTAGTTACAGGCAGTTTTTTGAGTCCCAAAGCTTTGGTTGGAGTTTTACACACATTTGCAGTTTTTTATTGCTTAAAAACGCTTTTCAGCGCCTGCTGTACACGTTTTCTATTTTGACCAATAACTTCAAAAAGGATGCTTTCCCAGTAAAATCTCTGGCTATTTAGAGTAGAACTCTCACCTTTATACTAGTTACAGGCAGTTTTTTGAGTCCCAAAGCTTTGGTTGGAGTTTTACACACATTTGCAGTTTTTTATTGCTTAAAAACGCTTTTCAGCGCCTGCTGTACACGTTTTCTATTTTGACCAATAACTTCAAAAAGGATGCTTTCCCAGTAAAATCTCTGGCTATTTAGAGTAGAACTCTCACCTTTATACTAGTTACAGGCAGTTTTTTGAGTCCCAAAGCTTTGGTTGGAGTTTTACACACATTTGCAGTTTTTTATTGCTTAAAAACGCTTTTCAGCGCCTGCTGTACACGTTTTCTATTTTGACCAATAACTTCAAAAAGGATGCTTTCCCAGTAAAATCTCTGGCTATTTAGAGTAGAACTCTCACCTTTATACTAGTTACAGGCAGTTTTTTGAGTCCCAAAGCTTTGGTTGGAGTTTTACACACATTTGCAGTTTTTTATTGCTTAAAAACGCTTTTCAGCGCCTGCTGTACACGTTTTCTATTTTGACCAATAACTTCAAAAAGGATGCTTTCCCAGTAAAATCTCTGGCTATTTAGAGTAGAACTCTCACCTTTATACTAGTTACAGGCAGTTTTTTGAGTCCCAAAGCTTTGGTTGGAGTTTTACACACATTTGCAGTTTTTTATTGCTTAAAAACGCTTTTCAGCGCCTGCTGTACACGTTTTCTATTTTGACCAATAACTTCAAAAAGGATGCTTTCCCAGTAAAATCTCTGGCTATTTAGAGTAGAACTCTCACCTTTATACTAGTTACAGGCAGTTTTTTGAGTCCCAAAGCTTTGGTTGGAGTTTTACACACATTTGCAGTTTTTTATTGCTTAAAAACGCTTTTCAGCGCCTGCTGTACACGTTTTCTATTTTGACCAATAACTTCAAAAGGATGCTTTCCCAGTAAAATCTCTGGCTATTTAGAGTAGAACTCTCACCTTTATACTAGTTACAGGCAGTTTTTTGAGTCCCAAAGCTTTGGTTGGAGTTTTACACACATTTGCAGTTTTTTATTGCTTAAAAACGCTTTTCAGCGCCTGCTGTACACGTTTTCTATTTTGACCAATAACTTCAAAAAGGATGCTTTCCCAGTAAAATCTCTGGCTATTTAGAGTAGAACTCTCACCTTTATACTAGTTACAGGCAGTTTTTTGAGTCCCAAAGCTTTGGTTGGAGTTTTACACACATTTGCAGTTTTTTATTGCTTAAAAACGCTTTTCAGCGCCTGCTGTACACGTTTTCTATTTTGACCAATAACTTCAAAAAGGATGCTTTCCCAGTAAAATCTCTGGCTATTTAGAGTAGAACTCTCACCTTTATACTAGTTACAGGCAGTTTTTTGAGTCCCAAAGCTTTGGTTGGAGTTTTACACACATTTGCAGTTTTTTATTGCTTAAAAACGCTTTTCAGCGCCTGCTGTACACGTTTTCTATTTTGACCAATAACTTCAAAAAGGATGCTTTCCCAGTAAAATCTCTGGCTATTTAGAGTAGAACTCTCACCTTTATACTAGTTACAGGCAGTTTTTTGAGTCCCAAAGCTTTGGTTGGAGTTTTACACACATTTGCAGTTTTTTATTGCTTAAAAACGCTTTTCAGCGCCTGCTGTACACGTTTTCTATTTTGACCAATAACTTCAAAAAGGATGCTTTCCCAGTAAAATCTCTGGCTATTTAGAGTAGAACTCTCACCTTTATACTAGTTACAGGCAGTTTTTTGAGTCCCAAAGCTTTGGTTGGAGTTTTACACACATTTGCAGTTTTTTATTGCTTAAAAACGCTTTTCAGCGCCTGCTGTACACGTTTTCTATTTTGACCAATAACTTCAAAAAGGATGCTTTCCCAGTAAAATCTCTGCTATTTAGAGTAGAACTCTCACCTTTATACTAGTTACAGGCAGTTTTTTGAGTCCCAAAGCTTTGGTTGGAGTTTTACACACATTTGCAGTTTTTTATTGCTTAAAAACGCTTTTCAGCGCCTGCTGTACACGTTTTCTATTTTGACCAATAACTTCAAAAAGGATGCTTTCCCAGTAAAATCTCTGCTATTTAGAGTAGAACTCTCACCTTTATACTAGTTACAGGCAGTTTTTTGAGTCCCAAAGCTTTGGTTGGAGTTTTACACACATTTGCAGTTTTTTATTGCTTAAAAACGCTTTTCAGCGCCTGCTGTACACGTTTTCTATTTTGACCAATAACTTCAAAAAGGATGCTTTCCCAGTAAAATCTCTGGCTATTTAGAGTAGAACTCTCACCTTTATACTAGTTACAGGCAGTTTTTTGAGTCCCAAAGCTTTGGTTGGAGTTTTACACACATTTGCAGTTTTTTATTGCTTAAAAACGCTTTTCAGCGCCTGCTGTACACGTTTTCTATTTTGACCAATAACTTCAAAAAGGATGCTTTCCCAGTAAAATCTCTGGCTATTTAGAGTAGAACTCTCACCTTTATACTAGTTACAGGCAGTTTTTTGAGTCCCAAAGCTTTGGTTGGAGTTTTACACACATTTGCAGTTTTTTATTGCTTAAAAACGCTTTTCAGCGCCTGCTGTACACGTTTTCTATTTTGACCAATAACTTCAAAAAGGATGCTTTCCCAGTAAAATCTCTGGCTATTTAGAGTAGAACTCTCACCTTTATACTAGTTACAGGCAGTTTTTTGAGTCCCAAAGCTTTGGTTGGAGTTTTACACACATTTGCAGTTTTTTATTGCTTAAAAACGCTTTTCAGCGCCTGCTGTACACGTTTTCTATTTTGACCAATAACTTCAAAAAGGATGCTTTCCCAGTAAAATCTCTGGCTATTTAGAGTAGAACTCTCACCTTTATACTAGTTACAGGCAGTTTTTTGAGTCCCAAAGCTTTGGTTGGAGTTTTACACACATTTGCAGTTTTTTATTGCTTAAAAACGCTTTTCAGCGCCTGCTGTACACGTTTTCTATTTTGACCAATAACTTCAAAAAGGATGCTTTCCCAGTAAAATCTCTGGCTATTTAGAGTAGAACTCTCACCTTTATACTAGTTACAGGCAGTTTTTTGAGTCCCAAAGCTTTGGTTGGAGTTTTACACACATTTGCAGTTTTTTATTGCTTAAAAACGCTTTTCAGCGCCTGCTGTACACGTTTTCTATTTTGACCAATAACTTCAAAAAGGATGCTTTCCCAGTAAAATCTCTGGCTATTTAGAGTAGAACTCTCACCTTTATACTAGTTACAGGCAGTTTTTTGAGTCCCAAAGCTTTGGTTGGAGTTTTACACACATTTGCAGTTTTTTATTGCTTAAAAACGCTTTTCAGCGCCTGCTGTACACGTTTTCTATTTTGACCAATAACTTCAAAAAGGATGCTTTCCCAGTAAAATCTCTGGCTATTTAGAGTAGAACTCTCACCTTTATACTAGTTACAGGCAGTTTTTTGAGTCCCAAAGCTTTGGTTGGAGTTTTACACACATTTGCAGTTTTTTATTGCTTAAAAACGCTTTTCAGCGCCTGCTGTACACGTTTTCTATTTTGACCAATAACTTCAAAAAGGATGCTTTCCCAGTAAAATCTCTGGCTATTTAGAGTAGAACTCTCACCTTTATACTAGTTACAGGCAGTTTTTTGAGTCCCAAAGCTTTGGTTGGAGTTTTACACACATTTGCAGTTTTTTATTGCTTAAAAACGCTTTTCAGCGCCTGCTGTACACGTTTTCTATTTTGACCAATAACTTCAAAAAGGATGCTTTCCCAGTAAAATCTCTGGCTATTTAGAGTAGAACTCTCACCTTTATACTAGTTACAGGCAGTTTTTTGAGTCCCAAAGCTTTGGTTGGAGTTTTACACACATTTGCAGTTTTTTATTGCTTAAAAACGCTTTTCAGCGCCTGCTGTACACGTTTTCTATTTTGACCAATAACTTCAAAAGGATGCTTTCCCAGTAAAATCTCTGGCTATTTAGAGTAGAACTCTCACCTTTATACTAGTTACAGGCAGTTTTTTGAGTCCCAAAGCTTTGGTTGGAGTTTTACACACATTTGCAGTTTTTTATTGCTTAAAAACGCTTTTCAGCGCCTGCTGTACACGTTTTCTATTTTGACCAATAACTTCAAAAAGGATGCTTTCCCAGTAAAATCTCTGGCTATTTAGAGTAGAACTCTCACCTTTATACTAGTTACAGGCAGTTTTTTGAGTCCCAAAGCTTTGGTTGGAGTTTTACACACATTTGCAGTTTTTTATTGCTTAAAAACGCTTTTCAGCGCCTGCTGTACACGTTTTCTATTTTGACCAATAACTTCAAAAGGATGCTTTCCCAGTAAAATCTCTGGCTATTTAGAGTAGAACTCTCACCTTTATACTAGTTACAGGCAGTTTTTTGAGTCCCAAAGCTTTGGTTGGAGTTTTACACACATTTGCAGTTTTTTATTGCTTAAAAACGCTTTTCAGCGCCTGCTGTACACGTTTTCTATTTTGACCAATAACTTCAAAAAGGATGCTTTCCCAGTAAAATCTCTGGCTATTTAGAGTAGAACTCTCACCTTTATACTAGTTACAGGCAGTTTTTTGAGTCCCAAAGCTTTGGTTGGAGTTTTACACACATTTGCAGTTTTTTATTGCTTAAAAACGCTTTTCAGCGCCTGCTGTACACGTTTTCTATTTTGACCAATAACTTCAAAAGGATGCTTTCCCAGTAAAATCTCTGCTATTTAGAGTAGAACTCTCACCTTTATACTAGTTACAGGCAGTTTTTTGAGTCCCAAAGCTTTGGTTGGAGTTTTACACACATTTGCAGTTTTTTATTGCTTAAAAACGCTTTTCAGCGCCTGCTGTACACGTTTTCTATTTTGACCAATAACTTCAAAAAGGATGCTTTCCCAGTAAAATCTCTGGCTATTTAGAGTAGAACTCTCACCTTTATACTAGTTACAGGCAGTTTTTTGAGTCCCAAAGCTTTGGTTGGAGTTTTACACACATTTGCAGTTTTTTATTGCTTAAAAACGCTTTTCAGCGCCTGCTGTACACGTTTTCTATTTTGACCAATAACTTCAAAAAGGATGCTTTCCCAGTAAAATCTCTGGCTATTTAGAGTAGAACTCTCACCTTTATACTAGTTACAGGCAGTTTTTTGAGTCCCAAAGCTTTGGTTGGAGTTTTACACACATTTGCAGTTTTTTATTGCTTAAAAACGCTTTTCAGCGCCTGCTGTACACGTTTTCTATTTTGACCAATAACTTCAAAAAGGATGCTTTCCCAGTAAAATCTCTGGCTATTTAGAGTAGAACTCTCACCTTTATACTAGTTACAGGCAGTTTTTTGAGTCCCAAAGCTTTGGTTGGAGTTTTACACACATTTGCAGTTTTTTATTGCTTAAAAACGCTTTTCAGCGCCTGCTGTACACGTTTTCTATTTTGACCAATAACTTCAAAAAGGATGCTTTCCCAGTAAAATCTCTGGCTATTTAGAGTAGAACTCTCACCTTTATACTAGTTACAGGCAGTTTTTTGAGTCCCAAAGCTTTGGTTGGAGTTTTACACACATTTGCAGTTTTTTATTGCTTAAAAACGCTTTTCAGCGCCTGCTGTACACGTTTTCTATTTTGACCAATAACTTCAAAAAGGATGCTTTCCCAGTAAAATCTCTGGCTATTTAGAGTAGAACTCTCACCTTTATACTAGTTACAGGCAGTTTTTTGAGTCCCAAAGCTTTGGTTGGAGTTTTACACACATTTGCAGTTTTTTATTGCTTAAAAACGCTTTTCAGCGCCTGCTGTACACGTTTTCTATTTTGACCAATAACTTCAAAAAGGATGCTTTCCCAGTAAAATCTCTGGCTATTTAGAGTAGAACTCTCACCTTTATACTAGTTACAGGCAGTTTTTTGAGTCCCAAAGCTTTGGTTGGAGTTTTACACACATTTGCAGTTTTTTATTGCTTAAAAACGCTTTTCAGCGCCTGCTGTACACGTTTTCTATTTTGACCAATAACTTCAAAAAGGATGCTTTCCCAGTAAAATCTCTGGCTATTTAGAGTAGAACTCTCACCTTTATACTAGTTACAGGCAGTTTTTTGAGTCCCAAAGCTTTGGTTGGAGTTTTACACACATTTGCAGTTTTTTATTGCTTAAAAACGCTTTTCAGCGCCTGCTGTACACGTTTTCTATTTTGACCAATAACTTCAAAAAGGATGCTTTCCCAGTAAAATCTCTGGCTATTTAGAGTAGAACTCTCACCTTTATACTAGTTACAGGCAGTTTTTTGAGTCCCAAAGCTTTGGTTGGAGTTTTACACACATTTGCAGTTTTTTATTGCTTAAAAACGCTTTTCAGCGCCTGCTGTACACGTTTTCTATTTTGACCAATAACTTCAAAAAGGATGCTTTCCCAGTAAAATCTCTGGCTATTTAGAGTAGAACTCTCACCTTTATACTAGTTACAGGCAGTTTTTTGAGTCCCAAAGCTTTGGTTGGAGTTTTACACACATTTGCAGTTTTTTATTGCTTAAAAACGCTTTTCAGCGCCTGCTGTACACGTTTTCTATTTTGACCAATAACTTCAAAAAGGATGCTTTCCCAGTAAAATCTCTGGCTATTTAGAGTAGAACTCTCACCTTTATACTAGTTACAGGCAGTTTTTTGAGTCCCAAAGCTTTGGTTGGAGTTTTACACACATTTGCAGTTTTTTATTGCTTAAAAACGCTTTTCAGCGCCTGCTGTACACGTTTTCTATTTTGACCAATAACTTCAAAAAGGATGCTTTCCCAGTAAAATCTCTGGCTATTTAGAGTAGAACTCTCACCTTTATACTAGTTACAGGCAGTTTTTTGAGTCCCAAAGCTTTGGTTGGAGTTTTACACACATTTGCAGTTTTTTATTGCTTAAAAACGCTTTTCAGCGCCTGCTGTACACGTTTTCTATTTTGACCAATAACTTCAAAAAGGATGCTTTCCCAGTAAAATCTCTGGCTATTTAGAGTAGAACTCTCACCTTTATACTAGTTACAGGCAGTTTTTTGAGTCCCAAAGCTTTGGTTGGAGTTTTACACACATTTGCAGTTTTTTATTGCTTAAAAACGCTTTTCAGCGCCTGCTGTACACGTTTTCTATTTTGACCAATAACTTCAAAAAGGATGCTTTCCCAGTAAAATCTCTGGCTATTTAGAGTAGAACTCTCACCTTTATACTAGTTACAGGCAGTTTTTTGAGTCCCAAAGCTTTGGTTGGAGTTTTACACACATTTGCAGTTTTTTATTGCTTAAAAACGCTTTTCAGCGCCTGCTGTACACGTTTTCTATTTTGACCAATAACTTCAAAAAGGATGCTTTCCCAGTAAAATCTCTGGCTATTTAGAGTAGAACTCTCACCTTTATACTAGTTACAGGCAGTTTTTTGAGTCCCAAAGCTTTGGTTGGAGTTTTACACACATTTGCAGTTTTTTATTGCTTAAAAACGCTTTTCAGCGCCTGCTGTACACGTTTTCTATTTTGACCAATAACTTCAAAAAGGATGCTTTCCCAGTAAAATCTCTGGCTATTTAGAGTAGAACTCTCACCTTTATACTAGTTACAGGCAGTTTTTTGAGTCCCAAAGCTTTGGTTGGAGTTTTACACACATTTGCAGTTTTTTATTGCTTAAAAACGCTTTTCAGCGCCTGCTGTACACGTTTTCTATTTTGACCAATAACTTCAAAAAGGATGCTTTCCCAGTAAAATCTCTGGCTATTTAGAGTAGAACTCTCACCTTTATACTAGTTACAGGCAGTTTTTTGAGTCCCAAAGCTTTGGTTGGAGTTTTACACACATTTGCAGTTTTTTATTGCTTAAAAACGCTTTTCAGCGCCTGCTGTACACGTTTTCTATTTTGACCAATAACTTCAAAAAGGATGCTTTCCCAGTAAAATCTCTGGCTATTTAGAGTAGAACTCTCACCTTTATACTAGTTACAGGCAGTTTTTTGAGTCCCAAAGCTTTGGTTGGAGTTTTACACACATTTGCAGTTTTTTATTGCTTAAAAACGCTTTTCAGCGCCTGCTGTACACGTTTTCTATTTTGACCAATAACTTCAAAAAGGATGCTTTCCCAGTAAAATCTCTGCTATTTAGAGTAGAACTCTCACCTTTATACTAGTTACAGGCAGTTTTTTGAGTCCCAAAGCTTTGGTTGGAGTTTTACACACATTTGCAGTTTTTTATTGCTTAAAAACGCTTTTCAGCGCCTGCTGTACACGTTTTCTATTTTGACCAATAACTTCAAAAAGGATGCTTTCCCAGTAAAATCTCTGGCTATTTAGAGTAGAACTCTCACCTTTATACTAGTTACAGGCAGTTTTTTGAGTCCCAAAGCTTTGGTTGGAGTTTTACACACATTTGCAGTTTTTTATTGCTTAAAAACGCTTTTCAGCGCCTGCTGTACACGTTTTCTATTTTGACCAATAACTTCAAAAAGGATGCTTTCCCAGTAAAATCTCTGGCTATTTAGAGTAGAACTCTCACCTTTATACTAGTTACAGGCAGTTTTTTGAGTCCCAAAGCTTTGGTTGGAGTTTTACACACATTTGCAGTTTTTTATTGCTTAAAAACGCTTTTCAGCGCCTGCTGTACACGTTTTCTATTTTGACCAATAACTTCAAAAAGGATGCTTTCCCCAGTAAAATCTCTGGCTATTTAGAGTAGAACTCTCACCTTTATACTAGTTACAGGCAGTTTTTTGAGTCCCAAAGCTTTGGTTGGAGTTTTACACACATTTGCAGTTTTTTATTGCTTAAAAACGCTTTTCAGCGCCTGCTGTACACGTTTTCTATTTTGACCAATAACTTCAAAAAGGATGCTTTCCCAGTAAAATCTCTGGCTATTTAGAGTAGAACTCTCACCTTTATACTAGTTACAGGCAGTTTTTTGAGTCCCAAAGCTTTGGTTGGAGTTTTACACACATTTGCAGTTTTTTATTGCTTAAAAACGCTTTTCAGCGCCTGCTGTACACGTTTTCTATTTTGACCAATAACTTCAAAAAGGATGCTTTCCCAGTAAAATCTCTGGCTATTTAGAGTAGAACTCTCACCTTTATACTAGTTACAGGCAGTTTTTTGAGTCCCAAAGCTTTGGTTGGAGTTTTACACACATTTGCAGTTTTTTATTGCTTAAAAAACGCTTTTCAGCGCCTGCTGTACACGTTTTCTATTTTGACCAATAACTTCAAAAAGGATGCTTTCCCAGTAAAATCTCTGGCTATTTAGAGTAGAACTCTCACCTTTATACTAGTTACAGGCAGTTTTTTTGAGTCCCAAAGCTTTGGTTGGAGTTTTACACACATTTGCAGTTTTTTATTGCTTAAAAACGCTTTTCAGCGCCTGCTGTACACGTTTTCTATTTTGACCAATAACTTCAAAAAGGATGCTTTCCCAGTAAAATCTCTGGCTATTTAGAGTAGAACTCTCACCTTTATACTAGTTACAGGCAGTTTTTTGAGTCCCAAAGCTTTGGTTGGAGTTTTACACACATTTGCAGTTTTTTATTGCTTAAAAACGCTTTTCAGCGCCTGCTGTACACGTTTTCTATTTTGACCAATAACTTCAAAAAGGATGCTTTCCCAGTAAAATCTCTGGCTATTTAGAGTAGAACTCTCACCTTTATACTAGTTACAGGCAGTTTTTTGAGTCCCAAAGCTTTGGTTGGAGTTTTACACACATTTGCAGTTTTTTATTGCTTAAAAACGCTTTTCAGCGCCTGCTGTACACGTTTTCTATTTTGACCAATAACTTCAAAAAGGATGCTTTCCCAGTAAAATCTCTGGCTATTTAGAGTAGAACTCTCACCTTTATACTAGTTACAGGCAGTTTTTTGAGTCCCAAAGCTTTGGTTGGAGTTTTACACACATTTGCAGTTTTTTATTGCTTAAAAACGCTTTTCAGCGCCTGCTGTACACGTTTTCTATTTTGACCAATAACTTCAAAAAGGATGCTTTCCCAGTAAAATCTCTGGCTATTTAGAGTAGAACTCTCACCTTTATACTAGTTACAGGCAGTTTTTTGAGTCCCAAAGCTTTGGTTGGAGTTTTACACACATTTGCAGTTTTTTATTGCTTAAAAACGCTTTTCAGCGCCTGCTGTACACGTTTTCTATTTTGACCAATAACTTCAAAAAGGATGCTTTCCCAGTAAAATCTCTGGCTATTTAGAGTAGAACTCTCACCTTTATACTAGTTACAGGCAGTTTTTTGAGTCCCAAAGCTTTGGTTGGAGTTTTACACACATTTGCAGTTTTTTATTGCTTAAAAACGCTTTTCAGCGCCTGCTGTACACGTTTTCTATTTTGACCAATAACTTCAAAAAGGATGCTTTCCCAGTAAAATCTCTGGCTATTTAGAGTAGAACTCTCACCTTTATACTAGTTACAGGCAGTTTTTTGAGTCCCAAAGCTTTGGTTGGAGTTTTACACACATTTGCAGTTTTTTATTGCTTAAAAACGCTTTTCAGCGCCTGCTGTACACGTTTTCTATTTTGACCAATAACTTCAAAAAGGATGCTTTCCCAGTAAAATCTCTGGCTATTTAGAGTAGAACTCTCACCTTTATACTAGTTACAGGCAGTTTTTTGAGTCCCAAAGCTTTGGTTGGAGTTTTACACACATTTGCAGTTTTTTATTGCTTAAAAACGCTTTTCAGCGCCTGCTGTACACGTTTTCTATTTTGACCAATAACTTCAAAAAGGATGCTTTCCCAGTAAAATCTCTGGCTATTTAGAGTAGAACTCTCACCTTTATACTAGTTACAGGCAGTTTTTTTGAGTCCCAAAGCTTTGGTTGGAGTTTTACACACATTTGCAGTTTTTTATTGCTTAAAAACGCTTTTCAGCGCCTGCTGTACACGTTTTCTATTTTGACCAATAACTTCAAAAAGGATGCTTTCCCAGTAAAATCTCTGGCTATTTAGAGTAGAACTCTCACCTTTATACTAGTTACAGGCAGTTTTTTGAGTCCCAAAGCTTTGGTTGGAGTTTTACACACATTTGCAGTTTTTTATTGCTTAAAAACGCTTTTCAGCGCCTGCTGTACACGTTTTCTATTTTGACCAATAACTTCAAAAAGGATGCTTTCCCAGTAAAATCTCTGGCTATTTAGAGTAGAACTCTCACCTTTATACTAGTTACAGGCAGTTTTTTGAGTCCCAAAGCTTTGGTTGGAGTTTTACACACATTTGCAGTTTTTTATTGCTTAAAAACGCTTTTCAGCGCCTGCTGTACACGTTTTCTATTTTGACCAATAACTTCAAAAAGGATGCTTTCCCAGTAAAATCTCTGGCTATTTAGAGTAGAACTCTCACCTTTATACTAGTTACAGGCAGTTTTTTGAGTCCCAAAGCTTTGGTTGGAGTTTTACACACATTTGCAGTTTTTTATTGCTTAAAAACGCTTTTCAGCGCCTGCTGTACACGTTTTCTATTTTGACCAATAACTTCAAAAAGGATGCTTTCCCAGTAAAATCTCTGGCTATTTAGAGTAGAACTCTCACCTTTATACTAGTTACAGGCAGTTTTTTTGAGTCCCAAAGCTTTGGTTGGAGTTTTACACACATTTGCAGTTTTTTATTGCTTAAAAACGCTTTTCAGCGCCTGCTGTACACGTTTTCTATTTTGACCAATAACTTCAAAAAGGATGCTTTCCCAGTAAAATCTCTGGCTATTTAGAGTAGAACTCTCACCTTTATACTAGTTACAGGCAGTTTTTTGAGTCCCAAAGCTTTGGTTGGAGTTTTACACACATTTGCAGTTTTTTATTGCTTAAAAACGCTTTTCAGCGCCTGCTGTACACGTTTTCTATTTTGACCAATAACTTCAAAAAGGATGCTTTCCCAGTAAAATCTCTGGCTATTTAGAGTAGAACTCTCACCTTTATACTAGTTACAGGCAGTTTTTTGAGTCCCAAAGCTTTGGTTGGAGTTTTACACACATTTGCAGTTTTTTATTGCTTAAAAACGCTTTTCAGCGCCTGCTGTACACGTTTTCTATTTTGACCAATAACTTCAAAAAGGATGCTTTCCCAGTAAAATCTCTGGCTATTTAGAGTAGAACTCTCACCTTTATACTAGTTACAGGCAGTTTTTTGAGTCCCAAAGCTTTGGTTGGAGTTTTACACACATTTGCAGTTTTTTATTGCTTAAAAACGCTTTTCAGCGCCTGCTGTACACGTTTTCTATTTTGACCAATAACTTCAAAAAGGATGCTTTCCCAGTAAAATCTCTGGCTATTTAGAGTAGAACTCTCACCTTTATACTAGTTACAGGCAGTTTTTTGAGTCCCAAAGCTTTGGTTGGAGTTTTACACACATTTGCAGTTTTTTATTGCTTAAAAACGCTTTTCAGCGCCTGCTGTACACGTTTTCTATTTTGACCAATAACTTCAAAAAGGATGCTTTCCCAGTAAAATCTCTGGCTATTTAGAGTAGAACTCTCACCTTTATACTAGTTACAGGCAGTTTTTTGAGTCCCAAAGCTTTGGTTGGAGTTTTACACACATTTGCAGTTTTTTATTGCTTAAAAACGCTTTTCAGCGCCTGCTGTACACGTTTTCTATTTTGACCAATAACTTCAAAAAGGATGCTTTCCCAGTAAAATCTCTGGCTATTTAGAGTAGAACTCTCACCTTTATACTAGTTACAGGCAGTTTTTTGAGTCCCAAAGCTTTGGTTGGAGTTTTACACACATTTGCAGTTTTTTATTGCTTAAAAACGCTTTTCAGCGCCTGCTGTACACGTTTTCTATTTTGACCAATAACTTCAAAAAGGATGCTTTCCCAGTAAAATCTCTGGCTATTTAGAGTAGAACTCTCACCTTTATACTAGTTACAGGCAGTTTTTTGAGTCCCAAAGCTTTGGTTGGAGTTTTACACACATTTGCAGTTTTTTATTGCTTAAAAACGCTTTTCAGCGCCTGCTGTACACGTTTTCTATTTTGACCAATAACTTCAAAAAGGATGCTTTCCCAGTAAAATCTCTGGCTATTTAGAGTAGAACTCTCACCTTTATACTAGTTACAGGCAGTTTTTTGAGTCCCAAAGCTTTGGTTGGAGTTTTACACACATTTGCAGTTTTTTATTGCTTAAAAACGCTTTTCAGCGCCTGCTGTACACGTTTTCTATTTTGACCAATAACTTCAAAAAGGATGCTTTCCCAGTAAAATCTCTGGCTATTTAGAGTAGAACTCTCACCTTTATACTAGTTACAGGCAGTTTTTTGAGTCCCAAAGCTTTGGTTGGAGTTTTACACACATTTGCAGTTTTTTATTGCTTAAAAACGCTTTTCAGCGCCTGCTGTACACGTTTTCTATTTTGACCAATAACTTCAAAAAGGATGCTTTCCCAGTAAAATCTCTGGCTATTTAGAGTAGAACTCTCACCTTTATACTAGTTACAGGCAGTTTTTTGAGTCCCAAAGCTTTGGTTGGAGTTTTACACACATTTGCAGTTTTTTATTGCTTAAAAACGCTTTTCAGCGCCTGCTGTACACGTTTTCTATTTTGACCAATAACTTCAAAAAGGATGCTTTCCCAGTAAAATCTCTGGCTATTTAGAGTAGAACTCTCACCTTTATACTAGTTACAGGCAGTTTTTTGAGTCCCAAAGCTTTGGTTGGAGTTTTACACACATTTGCAGTTTTTTATTGCTTAAAAACGCTTTTCAGCGCCTGCTGTACACGTTTTCTATTTTGACCAATAACTTCAAAAAGGATGCTTTCCCAGTAAAATCTCTGGCTATTTAGAGTAGAACTCTCACCTTTATACTAGTTACAGGCAGTTTTTTGAGTCCCAAAGCTTTGGTTGGAGTTTTACACACATTTGCAGTTTTTTATTGCTTAAAAACGCTTTTCAGCGCCTGCTGTACACGTTTTCTATTTTGACCAATAACTTCAAAAAGGATGCTTTCCCAGTAAAATCTCTGGCTATTTAGAGTAGAACTCTCACCTTTATACTAGTTACAGGCAGTTTTTTGAGTCCCAAAGCTTTGGTTGGAGTTTTACACACATTTGCAGTTTTTTATTGCTTAAAAACGCTTTTCAGCGCCTGCTGTACACGTTTTCTATTTTGACCAATAACTTCAAAAAGGATGCTTTCCCAGTAAAATCTCTGGCTATTTAGAGTAGAACTCTCACCTTTATACTAGTTACAGGCAGTTTTTTGAGTCCCAAAGCTTTGGTTGGAGTTTTACACACATTTGCAGTTTTTTATTGCTTAAAAACGCTTTTCAGCGCCTGCTGTACACGTTTTCTATTTTGACCAATAACTTCAAAAAGGATGCTTTCCCAGTAAAATCTCTGGCTATTTAGAGTAGAACTCTCACCTTTATACTAGTTACAGGCAGTTTTTTGAGTCCCAAAGCTTTGGTTGGAGTTTTACACACATTTGCAGTTTTTTATTGCTTAAAAACGCTTTTCAGCGCCTGCTGTACACGTTTTCTATTTTGACCAATAACTTCAAAAAGGATGCTTTCCCAGTAAAATCTCTGGCTATTTAGAGTAGAACTCTCACCTTTATACTAGTTACAGGCAGTTTTTTGAGTCCCAAAGCTTTGGTTGGAGTTTTACACACATTTGCAGTTTTTTATTGCTTAAAAACGCTTTTCAGCGCCTGCTGTACACGTTTTCTATTTTGACCAATAACTTCAAAAAGGATGCTTTCCCAGTAAAATCTCTGGCTATTTAGAGTAGAACTCTCACCTTTATACTAGTTACAGGCAGTTTTTTGAGTCCCAAAGCTTTGGTTGGAGTTTTACACACATTTGCAGTTTTTTATTGCTTAAAAACGCTTTTCAGCGCCTGCTGTACACGTTTTCTATTTTGACCAATAACTTCAAAAAGGATGCTTTCCCAGTAAAATCTCTGGCTATTTAGAGTAGAACTCTCACCTTTATACTAGTTACAGGCAGTTTTTTGAGTCCCAAAGCTTTGGTTGGAGTTTTACACACATTTGCAGTTTTTTATTGCTTAAAAACGCTTTTCAGCGCCTGCTGTACACGTTTTCTATTTTGACCAATAACTTCAAAAAGGATGCTTTCCCAGTAAAATCTCTGGCTATTTAGAGTAGAACTCTCACCTTTATACTAGTTACAGGCAGTTTTTTGAGTCCCAAAGCTTTGGTTGGAGTTTTACACACATTTGCAGTTTTTTATTGCTTAAAAACGCTTTTCAGCGCCTGCTGTACACGTTTTCTATTTTGACCAATAACTTCAAAAAGGATGCTTTCCCAGTAAAATCTCTGGCTATTTAGAGTAGAACTCTCACCTTTATACTAGTTACAGGCAGTTTTTTGAGTCCCAAAGCTTTGGTTGGAGTTTTACACACATTTGCAGTTTTTTATTGCTTAAAAACGCTTTTCAGCGCCTGCTGTACACGTTTTCTATTTTGACCAATAACTTCAAAAAGGATGCTTTCCCAGTAAAATCTCTGGCTATTTAGAGTAGAACTCTCACCTTTATACTAGTTACAGGCAGTTTTTTGAGTCCCAAAGCTTTGGTTGGAGTTTTACACACATTTGCAGTTTTTTATTGCTTAAAAACGCTTTTCAGCGCCTGCTGTACACGTTTTCTATTTTGACCAATAACTTCAAAAAGGATGCTTTCCCAGTAAAATCTCTGGCTATTTAGAGTAGAACTCTCACCTTTATACTAGTTACAGGCAGTTTTTTGAGTCCCAAAGCTTTGGTTGGAGTTTTACACACATTTGCAGTTTTTTATTGCTTAAAAACGCTTTTCAGCGCCTGCTGTACACGTTTTCTATTTTGACCAATAACTTCAAAAAGGATGCTTTCCCAGTAAAATCTCTGGCTATTTAGAGTAGAACTCTCACCTTTATACTAGTTACAGGCAGTTTTTTGAGTCCCAAAGCTTTGGTTGGAGTTTTACACACATTTGCAGTTTTTTATTGCTTAAAAACGCTTTTCAGCGCCTGCTGTACACGTTTTCTATTTTGACCAATAACTTCAAAAAGGATGCTTTCCCAGTAAAATCTCTGGCTATTTAGAGTAGAACTCTCACCTTTATACTAGTTACAGGCAGTTTTTTGAGTCCCAAAGCTTTGGTTGGAGTTTTACACACATTTGCAGTTTTTTATTGCTTAAAAACGCTTTTCAGCGCCTGCTGTACACGTTTTCTATTTTGACCAATAACTTCAAAAAGGATGCTTTCCCAGTAAAATCTCTGGCTATTTAGAGTAGAACTCTCACCTTTATACTAGTTACAGGCAGTTTTTTGAGTCCCAAAGCTTTGGTTGGAGTTTTACACACATTTGCAGTTTTTTATTGCTTAAAAACGCTTTTCAGCGCCTGCTGTACACGTTTTCTATTTTGACCAATAACTTCAAAAAGGATGCTTTCCCAGTAAAATCTCTGGCTATTTAGAGTAGAACTCTCACCTTTATACTAGTTACAGGCAGTTTTTTGAGTCCCAAAGCTTTGGTTGGAGTTTTACACACATTTGCAGTTTTTTATTGCTTAAAAACGCTTTTCAGCGCCTGCTGTACACGTTTTCTATTTTGACCAATAACTTCAAAAAGGATGCTTTCCCAGTAAAATCTCTGGCTATTTAGAGTAGAACTCTCACCTTTATACTAGTTACAGGCAGTTTTTTGAGTCCCAAAGCTTTGGTTGGAGTTTTACACACATTTGCAGTTTTTTATTGCTTAAAAACGCTTTTCAGCGCCTGCTGTACACGTTTTCTATTTTGACCAATAACTTCAAAAAGGATGCTTTCCCAGTAAAATCTCTGGCTATTTAGAGTAGAACTCTCACCTTTATACTAGTTACAGGCAGTTTTTTGAGTCCCAAAGCTTTGGTTGGAGTTTTACACACATTTGCAGTTTTTTATTGCTTAAAAACGCTTTTCAGCGCCTGCTGTACACGTTTTCTATTTTGACCAATAACTTCAAAAAGGATGCTTTCCCAGTAAAATCTCTGGCTATTTAGAGTAGAACTCTCACCTTTATACTAGTTACAGGCAGTTTTTTGAGTCCCAAAGCTTTGGTTGGAGTTTTACACACATTTGCAGTTTTTTATTGCTTAAAAACGCTTTTCAGCGCCTGCTGTACACGTTTTCTATTTTGACCAATAACTTCAAAAAGGATGCTTTCCCAGTAAAATCTCTGGCTATTTAGAGTAGAACTCTCACCTTTATACTAGTTACAGGCAGTTTTTTGAGTCCCAAAGCTTTGGTTGGAGTTTTACACACATTTGCAGTTTTTTATTGCTTAAAAACGCTTTTCAGCGCCTGCTGTACACGTTTTCTATTTTGACCAATAACTTCAAAAAGGATGCTTTCCCAGTAAAATCTCTGGCTATTTAGAGTAGAACTCTCACCTTTATACTAGTTACAGGCAGTTTTTTTGAGTCCCAAAGCTTTGGTTGGAGTTTTACACACATTTGCAGTTTTTTATTGCTTAAAAACGCTTTTCAGCGCCTGCTGTACACGTTTTCTATTTTGACCAATAACTTCAAAAAGGATGCTTTCCCAGTAAAATCTCTGGCTATTTAGAGTAGAACTCTCACCTTTATACTAGTTACAGGCAGTTTTTTGAGTCCCAAAGCTTTGGTTGGAGTTTTACACACATTTGCAGTTTTTTATTGCTTAAAAACGCTTTTCAGCGCCTGCTGTACACGTTTTCTATTTTGACCAATAACTTCAAAAAGGATGCTTTCCCAGTAAAATCTCTGGCTATTTAGAGTAGAACTCTCACCTTTATACTAGTTACAGGCAGTTTTTTGAGTCCCAAAGCTTTGGTTGGAGTTTTACACACATTTGCAGTTTTTTATTGCTTAAAAACGCTTTTCAGCGCCTGCTGTACACGTTTTCTATTTTGACCAATAACTTCAAAAAGGATGCTTTCCCAGTAAAATCTCTGGCTATTTAGAGTAGAACTCTCACCTTTATACTAGTTACAGGCAGTTTTTTGAGTCCCAAAGCTTTGGTTGGAGTTTTACACACATTTGCAGTTTTTTATTGCTTAAAAACGCTTTTCAGCGCCTGCTGTACACGTTTTCTATTTTGACCAATAACTTCAAAAAGGATGCTTTCCCAGTAAAATCTCTGGCTATTTAGAGTAGAACTCTCACCTTTATACTAGTTACAGGCAGTTTTTTGAGTCCCAAAGCTTTGGTTGGAGTTTTACACACATTTGCAGTTTTTTATTGCTTAAAAACGCTTTTCAGCGCCTGCTGTACACGTTTTCTATTTTGACCAATAACTTCAAAAAGGATGCTTTCCCAGTAAAATCTCTGGCTATTTAGAGTAGAACTCTCACCTTTATACTAGTTACAGGCAGTTTTTTGAGTCCCAAAGCTTTGGTTGGAGTTTTACACACATTTGCAGTTTTTTATTGCTTAAAAACGCTTTTCAGCGCCTGCTGTACACGTTTTCTATTTTGACCAATAACTTCAAAAAGGATGCTTTCCCAGTAAAATCTCTGGCTATTTAGAGTAGAACTCTCACCTTTATACTAGTTACAGGCAGTTTTTTGAGTCCCAAAGCTTTGGTTGGAGTTTTACACACATTTGCAGTTTTTTATTGCTTAAAAACGCTTTTCAGCGCCTGCTGTACACGTTTTCTATTTTGACCAATAACTTCAAAAAGGATGCTTTCCCAGTAAAATCTCTGGCTATTTAGAGTAGAACTCTCACCTTTATACTAGTTACAGGCAGTTTTTTGAGTCCCAAAGCTTTGGTTGGAGTTTTACACACATTTGCAGTTTTTTATTGCTTAAAAACGCTTTTCAGCGCCTGCTGTACACGTTTTCTATTTTGACCAATAACTTCAAAAAGGATGCTTTCCCAGTAAAATCTCTGGCTATTTAGAGTAGAACTCTCACCTTTATACTAGTTACAGGCAGTTTTTTGAGTCCCAAAGCTTTGGTTGGAGTTTTACACACATTTGCAGTTTTTTATTGCTTAAAAACGCTTTTCAGCGCCTGCTGTACACGTTTTCTATTTTGACCAATAACTTCAAAAAGGATGCTTTCCCAGTAAAATCTCTGGCTATTTAGAGTAGAACTCTCACCTTTATACTAGTTACAGGCAGTTTTTTGAGTCCCAAAGCTTTGGTTGGAGTTTTACACACATTTGCAGTTTTTTATTGCTTAAAAACGCTTTTCAGCGCCTGCTGTACACGTTTTCTATTTTGACCAATAACTTCAAAAAGGATGCTTTCCCAGTAAAATCTCTGGCTATTTAGAGTAGAACTCTCACCTTTATACTAGTTACAGGCAGTTTTTTGAGTCCCAAAGCTTTGGTTGGAGTTTTACACACATTTGCAGTTTTTTATTGCTTAAAAACGCTTTTCAGCGCCTGCTGTACACGTTTTCTATTTTGACCAATAACTTCAAAAAGGATGCTTTCCCAGTAAAATCTCTGGCTATTTAGAGTAGAACTCTCACCTTTATACTAGTTACAGGCAGTTTTTTGAGTCCCAAAGCTTTGGTTGGAGTTTTACACACATTTGCAGTTTTTTATTGCTTAAAAACGCTTTTCAGCGCCTGCTGTACACGTTTTCTATTTTGACCAATAACTTCAAAAAGGATGCTTTCCCAGTAAAATCTCTGGCTATTTAGAGTAGAACTCTCACCTTTATACTAGTTACAGGCAGTTTTTTGAGTCCCAAAGCTTTGGTTGGAGTTTTACACACATTTGCAGTTTTTTATTGCTTAAAAACGCTTTTCAGCGCCTGCTGTACACGTTTTCTATTTTGACCAATAACTTCAAAAAGGATGCTTTCCCAGTAAAATCTCTGGCTATTTAGAGTAGAACTCTCACCTTTATACTAGTTACAGGCAGTTTTTTGAGTCCCAAAGCTTTGGTTGGAGTTTTACACACATTTGCAGTTTTTTATTGCTTAAAAACGCTTTTCAGCGCCTGCTGTACACGTTTTCTATTTTGACCAATAACTTCAAAAAGGATGCTTTCCCAGTAAAATCTCTGGCTATTTAGAGTAGAACTCTCACCTTTATACTAGTTACAGGCAGTTTTTTGAGTCCCAAAGCTTTGGTTGGAGTTTTACACACATTTGCAGTTTTTTATTGCTTAAAAACGCTTTTCAGCGCCTGCTGTACACGTTTTCTATTTTGACCAATAACTTCAAAAAGGATGCTTTCCCAGTAAAATCTCTGGCTATTTAGAGTAGAACTCTCACCTTTATACTAGTTACAGGCAGTTTTTTGAGTCCCAAAGCTTTGGTTGGAGTTTTACACACATTTGCAGTTTTTTATTGCTTAAAAACGCTTTTCAGCGCCTGCTGTACACGTTTTCTATTTTGACCAATAACTTCAAAAAGGATGCTTTCCCAGTAAAATCTCTGGCTATTTAGAGTAGAACTCTCACCTTTATACTAGTTACAGGCAGTTTTTTGAGTCCCAAAGCTTTGGTTGGAGTTTTACACACATTTGCAGTTTTTTATTGCTTAAAAACGCTTTTCAGCGCCTGCTGTACACGTTTTCTATTTTGACCAATAACTTCAAAAAGGATGCTTTCCCAGTAAAATCTCTGGCTATTTAGAGTAGAACTCTCACCTTTATACTAGTTACAGGCAGTTTTTTGAGTCCCAAAGCTTTGGTTGGAGTTTTACACACATTTGCAGTTTTTTATTGCTTAAAAACGCTTTTCAGCGCCTGCTGTACACGTTTTCTATTTTGACCAATAACTTCAAAAAGGATGCTTTCCCAGTAAAATCTCTGGCTATTTAGAGTAGAACTCTCACCTTTATACTAGTTACAGGCAGTTTTTTGAGTCCCAAAGCTTTGGTTGGAGTTTTACACACATTTGCAGTTTTTTATTGCTTAAAAACGCTTTTCAGCGCCTGCTGTACACGTTTTCTATTTTGACCAATAACTTCAAAAAGGATGCTTTCCCAGTAAAATCTCTGGCTATTTAGAGTAGAACTCTCACCTTTATACTAGTTACAGGCAGTTTTTTGAGTCCCAAAGCTTTGGTTGGAGTTTTACACACATTTGCAGTTTTTTATTGCTTAAAAACGCTTTTCAGCGCCTGCTGTACACGTTTTCTATTTTGACCAATAACTTCAAAAAGGATGCTTTCCCAGTAAAATCTCTGGCTATTTAGAGTAGAACTCTCACCTTTATACTAGTTACAGGCAGTTTTTTGAGTCCCAAAGCTTTGGTTGGAGTTTTACACACATTTGCAGTTTTTTATTGCTTAAAAACGCTTTTCAGCGCCTGCTGTACACGTTTTCTATTTTGACCAATAACTTCAAAAAGGATGCTTTCCCAGTAAAATCTCTGGCTATTTAGAGTAGAACTCTCACCTTTATACTAGTTACAGGCAGTTTTTTGAGTCCCAAAGCTTTGGTTGGAGTTTTACACACATTTGCAGTTTTTTATTGCTTAAAAACGCTTTTCAGCGCCTGCTGTACACGTTTTCTATTTTGACCAATAACTTCAAAAAGGATGCTTTCCCAGTAAAATCTCTGGCTATTTAGAGTAGAACTCTCACCTTTATACTAGTTACAGGCAGTTTTTTGAGTCCCAAAGCTTTGGTTGGAGTTTTACACACATTTGCAGTTTTTTATTGCTTAAAAACGCTTTTCAGCGCCTGCTGTACACGTTTTCTATTTTGACCAATAACTTCAAAAAGGATGCTTTCCCAGTAAAATCTCTGGCTATTTAGAGTAGAACTCTCACCTTTATACTAGTTACAGGCAGTTTTTTGAGTCCCAAAGCTTTGGTTGGAGTTTTACACACATTTGCAGTTTTTTATTGCTTAAAAACGCTTTTCAGCGCCTGCTGTACACGTTTTCTATTTTGACCAATAACTTCAAAAAGGATGCTTTCCCAGTAAAATCTCTGGCTATTTAGAGTAGAACTCTCACCTTTATACTAGTTACAGGCAGTTTTTTGAGTCCCAAAGCTTTGGTTGGAGTTTTACACACATTTGCAGTTTTTTATTGCTTAAAAACGCTTTTCAGCGCCTGCTGTACACGTTTTCTATTTTGACCAATAACTTCAAAAGGATGCTTTCCCAGTAAAATCTCTGGCTATTTAGAGTAGAACTCTCACCTTTATACTAGTTACAGGCAGTTTTTTGAGTCCCAAAGCTTTGGTTGGAGTTTTACACACATTTGCAGTTTTTTATTGCTTAAAAACGCTTTTCAGCGCCTGCTGTACACGTTTTCTATTTTGACCAATAACTTCAAAAAGGATGCTTTCCCAGTAAAATCTCTGGCTATTTAGAGTAGAACTCTCACCTTTATACTAGTTACAGGCAGTTTTTTGAGTCCCAAAGCTTTGGTTGGAGTTTTACACACATTTGCAGTTTTTTATTGCTTAAAAACGCTTTTCAGCGCCTGCTGTACACGTTTTCTATTTTGACCAATAACTTCAAAAAGGATGCTTTCCCAGTAAAATCTCTGGCTATTTAGAGTAGAACTCTCACCTTTATACTAGTTACAGGCAGTTTTTTGAGTCCCAAAGCTTTGGTTGGAGTTTTACACACATTTGCAGTTTTTTATTGCTTAAAAACGCTTTTCAGCGCCTGCTGTACACGTTTTCTATTTTGACCAATAACTTCAAAAAGGATGCTTTCCCAGTAAAATCTCTGGCTATTTAGAGTAGAACTCTCACCTTTATACTAGTTACAGGCAGTTTTTTGAGTCCCAAAGCTTTGGTTGGAGTTTTACACACATTTGCAGTTTTTTATTGCTTAAAAACGCTTTTCAGCGCCTGCTGTACACGTTTTCTATTTTGACCAATAACTTCAAAAAGGATGCTTTCCCAGTAAAATCTCTGGCTATTTAGAGTAGAACTCTCACCTTTATACTAGTTACAGGCAGTTTTTTGAGTCCCAAAGCTTTGGTTGGAGTTTTACACACATTTGCAGTTTTTTATTGCTTAAAAACGCTTTTCAGCGCCTGCTGTACACGTTTTCTATTTTGACCAATAACTTCAAAAAGGATGCTTTCCCAGTAAAATCTCTGGCTATTTAGAGTAGAACTCTCACCTTTATACTAGTTACAGGCAGTTTTTTGAGTCCCAAAGCTTTGGTTGGAGTTTTACACACATTTGCAGTTTTTTATTGCTTAAAAACGCTTTTCAGCGCCTGCTGTACACGTTTTCTATTTTGACCAATAACTTCAAAAAGGATGCTTTCCCAGTAAAATCTCTGGCTATTTAGAGTAGAACTCTCACCTTTATACTAGTTACAGGCAGTTTTTTGAGTCCCAAAGCTTTGGTTGGAGTTTTACACACATTTGCAGTTTTTTATTGCTTAAAAACGCTTTTCAGCGCCTGCTGTACACGTTTTCTATTTTGACCAATAACTTCAAAAAGGATGCTTTCCCAGTAAAATCTCTGGCTATTTAGAGTAGAACTCTCACCTTTATACTAGTTACAGGCAGTTTTTTGAGTCCCAAAGCTTTGGTTGGAGTTTTACACACATTTGCAGTTTTTTATTGCTTAAAAACGCTTTTCAGCGCCTGCTGTACACGTTTTCTATTTTGACCAATAACTTCAAAAAGGATGCTTTCCCAGTAAAATCTCTGGCTATTTAGAGTAGAACTCTCACCTTTATACTAGTTACAGGCAGTTTTTTGAGTCCCAAAGCTTTGGTTGGAGTTTTACACACATTTGCAGTTTTTTATTGCTTAAAAACGCTTTTCAGCGCCTGCTGTACACGTTTTCTATTTTGACCAATAACTTCAAAAAGGATGCTTTCCCAGTAAAATCTCTGGCTATTTAGAGTAGAACTCTCACCTTTATACTAGTTACAGGCAGTTTTTTGAGTCCCAAAGCTTTGGTTGGAGTTTTACACACATTTGCAGTTTTTTATTGCTTAAAAACGCTTTTCAGCGCCTGCTGTACACGTTTTCTATTTTGACCAATAACTTCAAAAAGGATGCTTTCCCAGTAAAATCTCTGGCTATTTAGAGTAGAACTCTCACCTTTATACTAGTTACAGGCAGTTTTTTGAGTCCCAAAGCTTTGGTTGGAGTTTTACACACATTTGCAGTTTTTTATTGCTTAAAAACGCTTTTCAGCGCCTGCTGTACACGTTTTCTATTTTGACCAATAACTTCAAAAAGGATGCTTTCCCAGTAAAATCTCTGGCTATTTAGAGTAGAACTCTCACCTTTATACTAGTTACAGGCAGTTTTTTGAGTCCCAAAGCTTTGGTTGGAGTTTTACACACATTTGCAGTTTTTTATTGCTTAAAAACGCTTTTCAGCGCCTGCTGTACACGTTTTCTATTTTGACCAATAACTTCAAAAAGGATGCTTTCCCAGTAAAATCTCTGGCTATTTAGAGTAGAACTCTCACCTTTATACTAGTTACAGGCAGTTTTTTGAGTCCCAAAGCTTTGGTTGGAGTTTTACACACATTTGCAGTTTTTTATTGCTTAAAAACGCTTTTCAGCGCCTGCTGTACACGTTTTCTATTTTGACCAATAACTTCAAAAAGGATGCTTTCCCAGTAAAATCTCTGGCTATTTAGAGTAGAACTCTCACCTTTATACTAGTTACAGGCAGTTTTTTGAGTCCCAAAGCTTTGGTTGGAGTTTTACACACATTTGCAGTTTTTTATTGCTTAAAAACGCTTTTCAGCGCCTGCTGTACACGTTTTCTATTTTGACCAATAACTTCAAAAAGGATGCTTTCCCAGTAAAATCTCTGGCTATTTAGAGTAGAACTCTCACCTTTATACTAGTTACAGGCAGTTTTTTGAGTCCCAAAGCTTTGGTTGGAGTTTTACACACATTTGCAGTTTTTTATTGCTTAAAAACGCTTTTCAGCGCCTGCTGTACACGTTTTCTATTTTGACCAATAACTTCAAAAAGGATGCTTTCCCAGTAAAATCTCTGGCTATTTAGAGTAGAACTCTCACCTTTATACTAGTTACAGGCAGTTTTTTGAGTCCCAAAGCTTTGGTTGGAGTTTTACACACATTTGCAGTTTTTTATTGCTTAAAAACGCTTTTCAGCGCCTGCTGTACACGTTTTCTATTTTGACCAATAACTTCAAAAAGGATGCTTTCCCAGTAAAATCTCTGGCTATTTAGAGTAGAACTCTCACCTTTATACTAGTTACAGGCAGTTTTTTGAGTCCCAAAGCTTTGGTTGGAGTTTTACACACATTTGCAGTTTTTTATTGCTTAAAAACGCTTTTCAGCGCCTGCTGTACACGTTTTCTATTTTGACCAATAACTTCAAAAAGGATGCTTTCCCAGTAAAATCTCTGGCTATTTAGAGTAGAACTCTCACCTTTATACTAGTTACAGGCAGTTTTTTGAGTCCCAAAGCTTTGGTTGGAGTTTTACACACATTTGCAGTTTTTTATTGCTTAAAAACGCTTTTCAGCGCCTGCTGTACACGTTTTCTATTTTGACCAATAACTTCAAAAAGGATGCTTTCCCAGTAAAATCTCTGGCTATTTAGAGTAGAACTCTCACCTTTATACTAGTTACAGGCAGTTTTTTGAGTCCCAAAGCTTTGGTTGGAGTTTTACACACATTTGCAGTTTTTTATTGCTTAAAAACGCTTTTCAGCGCCTGCTGTACACGTTTTCTATTTTGACCAATAACTTCAAAAAGGATGCTTTCCCAGTAAAATCTCTGGCTATTTAGAGTAGAACTCTCACCTTTATACTAGTTACAGGCAGTTTTTTGAGTCCCAAAGCTTTGGTTGGAGTTTTACACACATTTGCAGTTTTTTATTGCTTAAAAACGCTTTTCAGCGCCTGCTGTACACGTTTTCTATTTTGACCAATAACTTCAAAAAGGATGCTTTCCCAGTAAAATCTCTGGCTATTTAGAGTAGAACTCTCACCTTTATACTAGTTACAGGCAGTTTTTTGAGTCCCAAAGCTTTGGTTGGAGTTTTACACACATTTGCAGTTTTTTATTGCTTAAAAACGCTTTTCAGCGCCTGCTGTACACGTTTTCTATTTTGACCAATAACTTCAAAAAGGATGCTTTCCCAGTAAAATCTCTGGCTATTTAGAGTAGAACTCTCACCTTTATACTAGTTACAGGCAGTTTTTTGAGTCCCAAAGCTTTGGTTGGAGTTTTACACACATTTGCAGTTTTTTATTGCTTAAAAACGCTTTTCAGCGCCTGCTGTACACGTTTTCTATTTTGACCAATAACTTCAAAAAGGATGCTTTCCCAGTAAAATCTCTGGCTATTTAGAGTAGAACTCTCACCTTTATACTAGTTACAGGCAGTTTTTTGAGTCCCAAAGCTTTGGTTGGAGTTTTACACACATTTGCAGTTTTTTATTGCTTAAAAACGCTTTTCAGCGCCTGCTGTACACGTTTTCTATTTTGACCAATAACTTCAAAAAGGATGCTTTCCCAGTAAAATCTCTGGCTATTTAGAGTAGAACTCTCACCTTTATACTAGTTACAGGCAGTTTTTTGAGTCCCAAAGCTTTGGTTGGAGTTTTACACACATTTGCAGTTTTTTATTGCTTAAAAACGCTTTTCAGCGCCTGCTGTACACGTTTTCTATTTTGACCAATAACTTCAAAAAGGATGCTTTCCCAGTAAAATCTCTGGCTATTTAGAGTAGAACTCTCACCTTTATACTAGTTACAGGCAGTTTTTTGAGTCCCAAAGCTTTGGTTGGAGTTTTACACACATTTGCAGTTTTTTATTGCTTAAAAACGCTTTTCAGCGCCTGCTGTACACGTTTTCTATTTTGACCAATAACTTCAAAAAGGATGCTTTCCCAGTAAAATCTCTGGCTATTTAGAGTAGAACTCTCACCTTTATACTAGTTACAGGCAGTTTTTTGAGTCCCAAAGCTTTGGTTGGAGTTTTACACACATTTGCAGTTTTTTATTGCTTAAAAACGCTTTTCAGCGCCTGCTGTACACGTTTTCTATTTTGACCAATAACTTCAAAAAGGATGCTTTCCCAGTAAAATCTCTGGCTATTTAGAGTAGAACTCTCACCTTTATACTAGTTACAGGCAGTTTTTTTGAGTCCCAAAGCTTTGGTTGGAGTTTTACACACATTTGCAGTTTTTTATTGCTTAAAAACGCTTTTCAGCGCCTGCTGTACACGTTTTCTATTTTGACCAATAACTTCAAAAAGGATGCTTTCCCAGTAAAATCTCTGGCTATTTAGAGTAGAACTCTCACCTTTATACTAGTTACAGGCAGTTTTTTGAGTCCCAAAGCTTTGGTTGGAGTTTTACACACATTTGCAGTTTTTTATTGCTTAAAAACGCTTTTCAGCGCCTGCTGTACACGTTTTCTATTTTGACCAATAACTTCAAAAAGGATGCTTTCCCAGTAAAATCTCTGGCTATTTAGAGTAGAACTCTCACCTTTATACTAGTTACAGGCAGTTTTTTGAGTCCCAAAGCTTTGGTTGGAGTTTTACACACATTTGCAGTTTTTTATTGCTTAAAAACGCTTTTCAGCGCCTGCTGTACACGTTTTCTATTTTGACCAATAACTTCAAAAAGGATGCTTTCCCAGTAAAATCTCTGGCTATTTAGAGTAGAACTCTCACCTTTATACTAGTTACAGGCAGTTTTTTGAGTCCCAAAGCTTTGGTTGGAGTTTTACACACATTTGCAGTTTTTTATTGCTTAAAAACGCTTTTCAGCGCCTGCTGTACACGTTTTCTATTTTGACCAATAACTTCAAAAAGGATGCTTTCCCAGTAAAATCTCTGGCTATTTAGAGTAGAACTCTCACCTTTATACTAGTTACAGGCAGTTTTTTGAGTCCCAAAGCTTTGGTTGGAGTTTTACACACATTTGCAGTTTTTTATTGCTTAAAAACGCTTTTCAGCGCCTGCTGTACACGTTTTCTATTTTGACCAATAACTTCAAAAAGGATGCTTTCCCAGTAAAATCTCTGGCTATTTAGAGTAGAACTCTCACCTTTATACTAGTTACAGGCAGTTTTTTTGAGTCCCAAAGCTTTGGTTGGAGTTTTACACACATTTGCAGTTTTTTATTGCTTAAAAACGCTTTTCAGCGCCTGCTGTACACGTTTTCTATTTTGACCAATAACTTCAAAAAGGATGCTTTCCCAGTAAAATCTCTGGCTATTTAGAGTAGAACTCTCACCTTTATACTAGTTACAGGCAGTTTTTTGAGTCCCAAAGCTTTGGTTGGAGTTTTACACACATTTGCAGTTTTTTATTGCTTAAAAACGCTTTTCAGCGCCTGCTGTACACGTTTTCTATTTTGACCAATAACTTCAAAAAGGATGCTTTCCCAGTAAAATCTCTGGCTATTTAGAGTAGAACTCTCACCTTTATACTAGTTACAGGCAGTTTTTTTGAGTCCCAAAGCTTTGGTTGGAGTTTTACACACATTTGCAGTTTTTTATTGCTTAAAAACGCTTTTCAGCGCCTGCTGTACACGTTTTCTATTTTGACCAATAACTTCAAAAAGGATGCTTTCCCAGTAAAATCTCTGGCTATTTAGAGTAGAACTCTCACCTTTATACTAGTTACAGGCAGTTTTTTGAGTCCCAAAGCTTTGGTTGGAGTTTTACACACATTTGCAGTTTTTTATTGCTTAAAAACGCTTTTCAGCGCCTGCTGTACACGTTTTCTATTTTGACCAATAACTTCAAAAAGGATGCTTTCCCAGTAAAATCTCTGGCTATTTAGAGTAGAACTCTCACCTTTATACTAGTTACAGGCAGTTTTTTGAGTCCCAAAGCTTTGGTTGGAGTTTTACACACATTTGCAGTTTTTTATTGCTTAAAAACGCTTTTCAGCGCCTGCTGTACACGTTTTCTATTTTGACCAATAACTTCAAAAAGGATGCTTTCCCAGTAAAATCTCTGGCTATTTAGAGTAGAACTCTCACCTTTATACTAGTTACAGGCAGTTTTTTGAGTCCCAAAGCTTTGGTTGGAGTTTTACACACATTTGCAGTTTTTTATTGCTTAAAAACGCTTTTCAGCGCCTGCTGTACACGTTTTCTATTTTGACCAATAACTTCAAAAAGGATGCTTTCCCAGTAAAATCTCTGGCTATTTAGAGTAGAACTCTCACCTTTATACTAGTTACAGGCAGTTTTTTGAGTCCCAAAGCTTTGGTTGGAGTTTTACACACATTTGCAGTTTTTTATTGCTTAAAAACGCTTTTCAGCGCCTGCTGTACACGTTTTCTATTTTGACCAATAACTTCAAAAAGGATGCTTTCCCAGTAAAATCTCTGGCTATTTAGAGTAGAACTCTCACCTTTATACTAGTTACAGGCAGTTTTTTGAGTCCCAAAGCTTTGGTTGGAGTTTTACACACATTTGCAGTTTTTTATTGCTTAAAAACGCTTTTCAGCGCCTGCTGTACACGTTTTCTATTTTGACCAATAACTTCAAAAAGGATGCTTTCCCAGTAAAATCTCTGGCTATTTAGAGTAGAACTCTCACCTTTATACTAGTTACAGGCAGTTTTTTGAGTCCCAAAGCTTTGGTTGGAGTTTTACACACATTTGCAGTTTTTTATTGCTTAAAAACGCTTTTCAGCGCCTGCTGTACACGTTTTCTATTTTGACCAATAACTTCAAAAAGGATGCTTTCCCAGTAAAATCTCTGGCTATTTAGAGTAGAACTCTCACCTTTATACTAGTTACAGGCAGTTTTTTGAGTCCCAAAGCTTTGGTTGGAGTTTTACACACATTTGCAGTTTTTTATTGCTTAAAAAACGCTTTTCAGCGCCTGCTGTACACGTTTTCTATTTTGACCAATAACTTCAAAAAGGATGCTTTCCCAGTAAAATCTCTGGCTATTTAGAGTAGAACTCTCACCTTTATACTAGTTACAGGCAGTTTTTTGAGTCCCAAAGCTTTGGTTGGAGTTTTACACACATTTGCAGTTTTTTATTGCTTAAAAACGCTTTTCAGCGCCTGCTGTACACGTTTTCTATTTTGACCAATAACTTCAAAAAGGATGCTTTCCCAGTAAAATCTCTGGCTATTTAGAGTAGAACTCTCACCTTTATACTAGTTACAGGCAGTTTTTTGAGTCCCAAAGCTTTGGTTGGAGTTTTACACACATTTGCAGTTTTTTATTGCTTAAAAACGCTTTTCAGCGCCTGCTGTACACGTTTTCTATTTTGACCAATAACTTCAAAAAGGATGCTTTCCCAGTAAAATCTCTGGCTATTTAGAGTAGAACTCTCACCTTTATACTAGTTACAGGCAGTTTTTTGAGTCCCAAAGCTTTGGTTGGAGTTTTACACACATTTGCAGTTTTTTATTGCTTAAAAACGCTTTTCAGCGCCTGCTGTACACGTTTTCTATTTTGACCAATAACTTCAAAAAGGATGCTTTCCCAGTAAAATCTCTGGCTATTTAGAGTAGAACTCTCACCTTTATACTAGTTACAGGCAGTTTTTTGAGTCCCAAAGCTTTGGTTGGAGTTTTACACACATTTGCAGTTTTTTATTGCTTAAAAACGCTTTTCAGCGCCTGCTGTACACGTTTTCTATTTTGACCAATAACTTCAAAAAGGATGCTTTCCCAGTAAAATCTCTGGCTATTTAGAGTAGAACTCTCACCTTTATACTAGTTACAGGCAGTTTTTTGAGTCCCAAAGCTTTGGTTGGAGTTTTACACACATTTGCAGTTTTTTATTGCTTAAAAACGCTTTTCAGCGCCTGCTGTACACGTTTTCTATTTTGACCAATAACTTCAAAAAGGATGCTTTCCCAGTAAAATCTCTGGCTATTTAGAGTAGAACTCTCACCTTTATACTAGTTACAGGCAGTTTTTTGAGTCCCAAAGCTTTGGTTGGAGTTTTACACACATTTGCAGTTTTTTATTGCTTAAAAACGCTTTTCAGCGCCTGCTGTACACGTTTTCTATTTTGACCAATAACTTCAAAAAGGATGCTTTCCCAGTAAAATCTCTGGCTATTTAGAGTAGAACTCTCACCTTTATACTAGTTACAGGCAGTTTTTTGAGTCCCAAAGCTTTGGTTGGAGTTTTACACACATTTGCAGTTTTTTATTGCTTAAAAACGCTTTTCAGCGCCTGCTGTACACGTTTTCTATTTTGACCAATAACTTCAAAAAGGATGCTTTCCCAGTAAAATCTCTGGCTATTTAGAGTAGAACTCTCACCTTTATACTAGTTACAGGCAGTTTTTTGAGTCCCAAAGCTTTGGTTGGAGTTTTACACACATTTGCAGTTTTTTATTGCTTAAAAACGCTTTTCAGCGCCTGCTGTACACGTTTTCTATTTTGACCAATAACTTCAAAAAGGATGCTTTCCCAGTAAAATCTCTGGCTATTTAGAGTAGAACTCTCACCTTTATACTAGTTACAGGCAGTTTTTTGAGTCCCAAAGCTTTGGTTGGAGTTTTACACACATTTGCAGTTTTTTATTGCTTAAAAACGCTTTTCAGCGCCTGCTGTACACGTTTTCTATTTTGACCAATAACTTCAAAAAGGATGCTTTCCCAGTAAAATCTCTGGCTATTTAGAGTAGAACTCTCACCTTTATACTAGTTACAGGCAGTTTTTTGAGTCCCAAAGCTTTGGTTGGAGTTTTACACACATTTGCAGTTTTTTATTGCTTAAAAACGCTTTTCAGCGCCTGCTGTACACGTTTTCTATTTTGACCAATAACTTCAAAAAGGATGCTTTCCCAGTAAAATCTCTGGCTATTTAGAGTAGAACTCTCACCTTTATACTAGTTACAGGCAGTTTTTTGAGTCCCAAAGCTTTGGTTGGAGTTTTACACACATTTGCAGTTTTTTATTGCTTAAAAACGCTTTTCAGCGCCTGCTGTACACGTTTTCTATTTTGACCAATAACTTCAAAAAGGATGCTTTCCCAGTAAAATCTCTGGCTATTTAGAGTAGAACTCTCACCTTTATACTAGTTACAGGCAGTTTTTTGAGTCCCAAAGCTTTGGTTGGAGTTTTACACACATTTGCAGTTTTTTATTGCTTAAAAACGCTTTTCAGCGCCTGCTGTACACGTTTTCTATTTTGACCAATAACTTCAAAAAGGATGCTTTCCCAGTAAAATCTCTGCTATTTAGAGTAGAACTCTCACCTTTATACTAGTTACAGGCAGTTTTTTGAGTCCCAAAGCTTTGGTTGGAGTTTTACACACATTTGCAGTTTTTTATTGCTTAAAAACGCTTTTCAGCGCCTGCTGTACACGTTTTCTATTTTGACCAATAACTTCAAAAAGGATGCTTTCCCAGTAAAATCTCTGGCTATTTAGAGTAGAACTCTCACCTTTATACTAGTTACAGGCAGTTTTTTGAGTCCCAAAGCTTTGGTTGGAGTTTTACACACATTTGCAGTTTTTTATTGCTTAAAAACGCTTTTCAGCGCCTGCTGTACACGTTTTCTATTTTGACCAATAACTTCAAAAAGGATGCTTTCCCAGTAAAATCTCTGGCTATTTAGAGTAGAACTCTCACCTTTATACTAGTTACAGGCAGTTTTTTGAGTCCCAAAGCTTTGGTTGGAGTTTTACACACATTTGCAGTTTTTTATTGCTTAAAAACGCTTTTCAGCGCCTGCTGTACACGTTTTCTATTTTGACCAATAACTTCAAAAAGGATGCTTTCCCAGTAAAATCTCTGGCTATTTAGAGTAGAACTCTCACCTTTATACTAGTTACAGGCAGTTTTTTGAGTCCCAAAGCTTTGGTTGGAGTTTTACACACATTTGCAGTTTTTTATTGCTTAAAAACGCTTTTCAGCGCCTGCTGTACACGTTTTCTATTTTGACCAATAACTTCAAAAAGGATGCTTTCCCAGTAAAATCTCTGGCTATTTAGAGTAGAACTCTCACCTTTATACTAGTTACAGGCAGTTTTTTGAGTCCCAAAGCTTTGGTTGGAGTTTTACACACATTTGCAGTTTTTTATTGCTTAAAAACGCTTTTCAGCGCCTGCTGTACACGTTTTCTATTTTGACCAATAACTTCAAAAAGGATGCTTTCCCAGTAAAATCTCTGGCTATTTAGAGTAGAACTCTCACCTTTATACTAGTTACAGGCAGTTTTTTGAGTCCCAAAGCTTTGGTTGGAGTTTTACACACATTTGCAGTTTTTTATTGCTTAAAAACGCTTTTCAGCGCCTGCTGTACACGTTTTCTATTTTGACCAATAACTTCAAAAAGGATGCTTTCCCAGTAAAATCTCTGGCTATTTAGAGTAGAACTCTCACCTTTATACTAGTTACAGGCAGTTTTTTGAGTCCCAAAGCTTTGGTTGGAGTTTTACACACATTTGCAGTTTTTTATTGCTTAAAAACGCTTTTCAGCGCCTGCTGTACACGTTTTCTATTTTGACCAATAACTTCAAAAAGGATGCTTTCCCAGTAAAATCTCTGGCTATTTAGAGTAGAACTCTCACCTTTATACTAGTTACAGGCAGTTTTTTGAGTCCCAAAGCTTTGGTTGGAGTTTTACACACATTTGCAGTTTTTTATTGCTTAAAAACGCTTTTCAGCGCCTGCTGTACACGTTTTCTATTTTGACCAATAACTTCAAAAAGGATGCTTTCCCAGTAAAATCTCTGGCTATTTAGAGTAGAACTCTCACCTTTATACTAGTTACAGGCAGTTTTTTGAGTCCCAAAGCTTTGGTTGGAGTTTTACACACATTTGCAGTTTTTTATTGCTTAAAAACGCTTTTCAGCGCCTGCTGTACACGTTTTCTATTTTGACCAATAACTTCAAAAAGGATGCTTTCCCCAGTAAAATCTCTGGCTATTTAGAGTAGAACTCTCACCTTTATACTAGTTACAGGCAGTTTTTTGAGTCCCAAAGCTTTGGTTGGAGTTTTACACACATTTGCAGTTTTTTATTGCTTAAAAACGCTTTTCAGCGCCTGCTGTACACGTTTTCTATTTTGACCAATAACTTCAAAAAGGATGCTTTCCCAGTAAAATCTCTGGCTATTTAGAGTAGAACTCTCACCTTTATACTAGTTACAGGCAGTTTTTTGAGTCCCAAAGCTTTGGTTGGAGTTTTACACACATTTGCAGTTTTTTATTGCTTAAAAACGCTTTTCAGCGCCTGCTGTACACGTTTTCTATTTTGACCAATAACTTCAAAAAGGATGCTTTCCCAGTAAAATCTCTGGCTATTTAGAGTAGAACTCTCACCTTTATACTAGTTACAGGCAGTTTTTTGAGTCCCAAAGCTTTGGTTGGAGTTTTACACACATTTGCAGTTTTTTATTGCTTAAAAACGCTTTTCAGCGCCTGCTGTACACGTTTTCTATTTTGACCAATAACTTCAAAAAGGATGCTTTCCCAGTAAAATCTCTGGCTATTTAGAGTAGAACTCTCACCTTTATACTAGTTACAGGCAGTTTTTTGAGTCCCAAAGCTTTGGTTGGAGTTTTACACACATTTGCAGTTTTTTATTGCTTAAAAACGCTTTTCAGCGCCTGCTGTACACGTTTTCTATTTTGACCAATAACTTCAAAAAGGATGCTTTCCCAGTAAAATCTCTGGCTATTTAGAGTAGAACTCTCACCTTTATACTAGTTACAGGCAGTTTTTTGAGTCCCAAAGCTTTGGTTGGAGTTTTACACACATTTGCAGTTTTTTATTGCTTAAAAACGCTTTTCAGCGCCTGCTGTACACGTTTTCTATTTTGACCAATAACTTCAAAAAGGATGCTTTCCCAGTAAAATCTCTGGCTATTTAGAGTAGAACTCTCACCTTTATACTAGTTACAGGCAGTTTTTTGAGTCCCAAAGCTTTGGTTGGAGTTTTACACACATTTGCAGTTTTTTATTGCTTAAAAACGCTTTTCAGCGCCTGCTGTACACGTTTTCTATTTTGACCAATAACTTCAAAAAGGATGCTTTCCCAGTAAAATCTCTGGCTATTTAGAGTAGAACTCTCACCTTTATACTAGTTACAGGCAGTTTTTTGAGTCCCAAAGCTTTGGTTGGAGTTTTACACACATTTGCAGTTTTTTATTGCTTAAAAACGCTTTTCAGCGCCTGCTGTACACGTTTTCTATTTTGACCAATAACTTCAAAAAGGATGCTTTCCCAGTAAAATCTCTGGCTATTTAGAGTAGAACTCTCACCTTTATACTAGTTACAGGCAGTTTTTTGAGTCCCAAAGCTTTGGTTGGAGTTTTACACACATTTGCAGTTTTTTATTGCTTAAAAACGCTTTTCAGCGCCTGCTGTACACGTTTTCTATTTTGACCAATAACTTCAAAAAGGATGCTTTCCCAGTAAAATCTCTGGCTATTTAGAGTAGAACTCTCACCTTTATACTAGTTACAGGCAGTTTTTTGAGTCCCAAAGCTTTGGTTGGAGTTTTACACACATTTGCAGTTTTTTATTGCTTAAAAACGCTTTTCAGCGCCTGCTGTACACGTTTTCTATTTTGACCAATAACTTCAAAAAGGATGCTTTCCCAGTAAAATCTCTGGCTATTTAGAGTAGAACTCTCACCTTTATACTAGTTACAGGCAGTTTTTTGAGTCCCAAAGCTTTGGTTGGAGTTTTACACACATTTGCAGTTTTTTATTGCTTAAAAACGCTTTTCAGCGCCTGCTGTACACGTTTTCTATTTTGACCAATAACTTCAAAAAGGATGCTTTCCCAGTAAAATCTCTGGCTATTTAGAGTAGAACTCTCACCTTTATACTAGTTACAGGCAGTTTTTTGAGTCCCAAAGCTTTGGTTGGAGTTTTACACACATTTGCAGTTTTTTATTGCTTAAAAACGCTTTTCAGCGCCTGCTGTACACGTTTTCTATTTTGACCAATAACTTCAAAAAGGATGCTTTCCCAGTAAAATCTCTGGCTATTTAGAGTAGAACTCTCACCTTTATACTAGTTACAGGCAGTTTTTTTGAGTCCCAAAGCTTTGGTTGGAGTTTTACACACATTTGCAGTTTTTTATTGCTTAAAAACGCTTTTCAGCGCCTGCTGTACACGTTTTCTATTTTGACCAATAACTTCAAAAAGGATGCTTTCCCAGTAAAATCTCTGCTATTTAGAGTAGAACTCTCACCTTTATACTAGTTACAGGCAGTTTTTTGAGTCCCAAAGCTTTGGTTGGAGTTTTACACACATTTGCAGTTTTTTATTGCTTAAAAACGCTTTTCAGCGCCTGCTGTACACGTTTTCTATTTTGACCAATAACTTCAAAAAGGATGCTTTCCCAGTAAAATCTCTGGCTATTTAGAGTAGAACTCTCACCTTTATACTAGTTACAGGCAGTTTTTTGAGTCCCAAAGCTTTGGTTGGAGTTTTACACACATTTGCAGTTTTTTATTGCTTAAAAACGCTTTTCAGCGCCTGCTGTACACGTTTTCTATTTTGACCAATAACTTCAAAAAGGATGCTTTCCCAGTAAAATCTCTGGCTATTTAGAGTAGAACTCTCACCTTTATACTAGTTACAGGCAGTTTTTTGAGTCCCAAAGCTTTGGTTGGAGTTTTACACACATTTGCAGTTTTTTATTGCTTAAAAACGCTTTTCAGCGCCTGCTGTACACGTTTTCTATTTTGACCAATAACTTCAAAAAGGATGCTTTCCCAGTAAAATCTCTGGCTATTTAGAGTAGAACTCTCACCTTTATACTAGTTACAGGCAGTTTTTTGAGTCCCAAAGCTTTGGTTGGAGTTTTACACACATTTGCAGTTTTTTATTGCTTAAAAACGCTTTTCAGCGCCTGCTGTACACGTTTTCTATTTTGACCAATAACTTCAAAAAGGATGCTTTCCCAGTAAAATCTCTGGCTATTTAGAGTAGAACTCTCACCTTTATACTAGTTACAGGCAGTTTTTTGAGTCCCAAAGCTTTGGTTGGAGTTTTACACACATTTGCAGTTTTTTATTGCTTAAAAACGCTTTTCAGCGCCTGCTGTACACGTTTTCTATTTTGACCAATAACTTCAAAAAGGATGCTTTCCCAGTAAAATCTCTGGCTATTTAGAGTAGAACTCTCACCTTTATACTAGTTACAGGCAGTTTTTTGAGTCCCAAAGCTTTGGTTGGAGTTTTACACACATTTGCAGTTTTTTATTGCTTAAAAACGCTTTTCAGCGCCTGCTGTACACGTTTTCTATTTTGACCAATAACTTCAAAAAGGATGCTTTCCCAGTAAAATCTCTGCTATTTAGAGTAGAACTCTCACCTTTATACTAGTTACAGGCAGTTTTTTGAGTCCCAAAGCTTTGGTTGGAGTTTTACACACATTTGCAGTTTTTTATTGCTTAAAAACGCTTTTCAGCGCCTGCTGTACACGTTTTCTATTTTGACCAATAACTTCAAAAAGGATGCTTTCCCAGTAAAATCTCTGGCTATTTAGAGTAGAACTCTCACCTTTATACTAGTTACAGGCAGTTTTTTGAGTCCCAAAGCTTTGGTTGGAGTTTTACACACATTTGCAGTTTTTTATTGCTTAAAAACGCTTTTCAGCGCCTGCTGTACACGTTTTCTATTTTGACCAATAACTTCAAAAAGGATGCTTTCCCAGTAAAATCTCTGGCTATTTAGAGTAGAACTCTCACCTTTATACTAGTTACAGGCAGTTTTTTGAGTCCCAAAGCTTTGGTTGGAGTTTTACACACATTTGCAGTTTTTTATTGCTTAAAAACGCTTTTCAGCGCCTGCTGTACACGTTTTCTATTTTGACCAATAACTTCAAAAAGGATGCTTTCCCAGTAAAATCTCTGGCTATTTAGAGTAGAACTCTCACCTTTATACTAGTTACAGGCAGTTTTTTGAGTCCCAAAGCTTTGGTTGGAGTTTTACACACATTTGCAGTTTTTTATTGCTTAAAAACGCTTTTCAGCGCCTGCTGTACACGTTTTCTATTTTGACCAATAACTTCAAAAAGGATGCTTTCCCAGTAAAATCTCTGGCTATTTAGAGTAGAACTCTCACCTTTATACTAGTTACAGGCAGTTTTTTGAGTCCCAAAGCTTTGGTTGGAGTTTTACACACATTTGCAGTTTTTTATTGCTTAAAAACGCTTTTCAGCGCCTGCTGTACACGTTTTCTATTTTGACCAATAACTTCAAAAAGGATGCTTTCCCAGTAAAATCTCTGGCTATTTAGAGTAGAACTCTCACCTTTATACTAGTTACAGGCAGTTTTTTGAGTCCCAAAGCTTTGGTTGGAGTTTTACACACATTTGCAGTTTTTTATTGCTTAAAAACGCTTTTCAGCGCCTGCTGTACACGTTTTCTATTTTGACCAATAACTTCAAAAAGGATGCTTTCCCAGTAAAATCTCTGGCTATTTAGAGTAGAACTCTCACCTTTATACTAGTTACAGGCAGTTTTTTGAGTCCCAAAGCTTTGGTTGGAGTTTTACACACATTTGCAGTTTTTTATTGCTTAAAAACGCTTTTCAGCGCCTGCTGTACACGTTTTCTATTTTGACCAATAACTTCAAAAAGGATGCTTTCCCAGTAAAATCTCTGGCTATTTAGAGTAGAACTCTCACCTTTATACTAGTTACAGGCAGTTTTTTGAGTCCCAAAGCTTTGGTTGGAGTTTTACACACATTTGCAGTTTTTTATTGCTTAAAAACGCTTTTCAGCGCCTGCTGTACACGTTTTCTATTTTGACCAATAACTTCAAAAAGGATGCTTTCCCAGTAAAATCTCTGGCTATTTAGAGTAGAACTCTCACCTTTATACTAGTTACAGGCAGTTTTTTGAGTCCCAAAGCTTTGGTTGGAGTTTTACACACATTTGCAGTTTTTTATTGCTTAAAAACGCTTTTCAGCGCCTGCTGTACACGTTTTCTATTTTGACCAATAACTTCAAAAAGGATGCTTTCCCAGTAAAATCTCTGGCTATTTAGAGTAGAACTCTCACCTTTATACTAGTTACAGGCAGTTTTTTGAGTCCCAAAGCTTTGGTTGGAGTTTTACACACATTTGCAGTTTTTTATTGCTTAAAAACGCTTTTCAGCGCCTGCTGTACACGTTTTCTATTTTGACCAATAACTTCAAAAAGGATGCTTTCCCAGTAAAATCTCTGGCTATTTAGAGTAGAACTCTCACCTTTATACTAGTTACAGGCAGTTTTTTGAGTCCCAAAGCTTTGGTTGGAGTTTTACACACATTTGCAGTTTTTTATTGCTTAAAAACGCTTTTCAGCGCCTGCTGTACACGTTTTCTATTTTGACCAATAACTTCAAAAAGGATGCTTTCCCAGTAAAATCTCTGGCTATTTAGAGTAGAACTCTCACCTTTATACTAGTTACAGGCAGTTTTTTGAGTCCCAAAGCTTTGGTTGGAGTTTTACACACATTTGCAGTTTTTTATTGCTTAAAAACGCTTTTCAGCGCCTGCTGTACACGTTTTCTATTTTGACCAATAACTTCAAAAAGGATGCTTTCCCAGTAAAATCTCTGGCTATTTAGAGTAGAACTCTCACCTTTATACTAGTTACAGGCAGTTTTTTGAGTCCCAAAGCTTTGGTTGGAGTTTTACACACATTTGCAGTTTTTTATTGCTTAAAAACGCTTTTCAGCGCCTGCTGTACACGTTTTCTATTTTGACCAATAACTTCAAAAAGGATGCTTTCCCAGTAAAATCTCTGGCTATTTAGAGTAGAACTCTCACCTTTATACTAGTTACAGGCAGTTTTTTGAGTCCCAAAGCTTTGGTTGGAGTTTTACACACATTTGCAGTTTTTTATTGCTTAAAAACGCTTTTCAGCGCCTGCTGTACACGTTTTCTATTTTGACCAATAACTTCAAAAAGGATGCTTTCCCAGTAAAATCTCTGGCTATTTAGAGTAGAACTCTCACCTTTATACTAGTTACAGGCAGTTTTTTGAGTCCCAAAGCTTTGGTTGGAGTTTTACACACATTTGCAGTTTTTTATTGCTTAAAAACGCTTTTCAGCGCCTGCTGTACACGTTTTCTATTTTGACCAATAACTTCAAAAAGGATGCTTTCCCAGTAAAATCTCTGGCTATTTAGAGTAGAACTCTCACCTTTATACTAGTTACAGGCAGTTTTTTTGAGTCCCAAAGCTTTGGTTGGAGTTTTACACACATTTGCAGTTTTTTATTGCTTAAAAACGCTTTTCAGCGCCTGCTGTACACGTTTTCTATTTTGACCAATAACTTCAAAAAGGATGCTTTCCCAGTAAAATCTCTGGCTATTTAGAGTAGAACTCTCACCTTTATACTAGTTACAGGCAGTTTTTTGAGTCCCAAAGCTTTGGTTGGAGTTTTACACACATTTGCAGTTTTTTATTGCTTAAAAACGCTTTTCAGCGCCTGCTGTACACGTTTTCTATTTTGACCAATAACTTCAAAAAGGATGCTTTCCCAGTAAAATCTCTGGCTATTTAGAGTAGAACTCTCACCTTTATACTAGTTACAGGCAGTTTTTTGAGTCCCAAAGCTTTGGTTGGAGTTTTACACACATTTGCAGTTTTTTATTGCTTAAAAACGCTTTTCAGCGCCTGCTGTACACGTTTTCTATTTTGACCAATAACTTCAAAAAGGATGCTTTCCCAGTAAAATCTCTGGCTATTTAGAGTAGAACTCTCACCTTTATACTAGTTACAGGCAGTTTTTTGAGTCCCAAAGCTTTGGTTGGAGTTTTACACACATTTGCAGTTTTTTATTGCTTAAAAACGCTTTTCAGCGCCTGCTGTACACGTTTTCTATTTTGACCAATAACTTCAAAAAGGATGCTTTCCCAGTAAAATCTCTGGCTATTTAGAGTAGAACTCTCACCTTTATACTAGTTACAGGCAGTTTTTTGAGTCCCAAAGCTTTGGTTGGAGTTTTACACACATTTGCAGTTTTTTATTGCTTAAAAACGCTTTTCAGCGCCTGCTGTACACGTTTTCTATTTTGACCAATAACTTCAAAAAGGATGCTTTCCCAGTAAAATCTCTGGCTATTTAGAGTAGAACTCTCACCTTTATACTAGTTACAGGCAGTTTTTTGAGTCCCAAAGCTTTGGTTGGAGTTTTACACACATTTGCAGTTTTTTATTGCTTAAAAACGCTTTTCAGCGCCTGCTGTACACGTTTTCTATTTTGACCAATAACTTCAAAAAGGATGCTTTCCCAGTAAAATCTCTGGCTATTTAGAGTAGAACTCTCACCTTTATACTAGTTACAGGCAGTTTTTTGAGTCCCAAAGCTTTGGTTGGAGTTTTACACACATTTGCAGTTTTTTATTGCTTAAAAACGCTTTTCAGCGCCTGCTGTACACGTTTTCTATTTTGACCAATAACTTCAAAAAGGATGCTTTCCCAGTAAAATCTCTGGCTATTTAGAGTAGAACTCTCACCTTTATACTAGTTACAGGCAGTTTTTTGAGTCCCAAAGCTTTGGTTGGAGTTTTACACACATTTGCAGTTTTTTATTGCTTAAAAACGCTTTTCAGCGCCTGCTGTACACGTTTTCTATTTTGACCAATAACTTCAAAAAGGATGCTTTCCCAGTAAAATCTCTGGCTATTTAGAGTAGAACTCTCACCTTTATACTAGTTACAGGCAGTTTTTTGAGTCCCAAAGCTTTGGTTGGAGTTTTACACACATTTGCAGTTTTTTATTGCTTAAAAACGCTTTTCAGCGCCTGCTGTACACGTTTTCTATTTTGACCAATAACTTCAAAAAGGATGCTTTCCCAGTAAAATCTCTGGCTATTTAGAGTAGAACTCTCACCTTTATACTAGTTACAGGCAGTTTTTTGAGTCCCAAAGCTTTGGTTGGAGTTTTACACACATTTGCAGTTTTTTATTGCTTAAAAACGCTTTTCAGCGCCTGCTGTACACGTTTTCTATTTTGACCAATAACTTCAAAAAGGATGCTTTCCCAGTAAAATCTCTGGCTATTTAGAGTAGAACTCTCACCTTTATACTAGTTACAGGCAGTTTTTTTGAGTCCCAAAGCTTTGGTTGGAGTTTTACACACATTTGCAGTTTTTTATTGCTTAAAAACGCTTTTCAGCGCCTGCTGTACACGTTTTCTATTTTGACCAATAACTTCAAAAAGGATGCTTTCCCAGTAAAATCTCTGGCTATTTAGAGTAGAACTCTCACCTTTATACTAGTTACAGGCAGTTTTTTGAGTCCCAAAGCTTTGGTTGGAGTTTTACACACATTTGCAGTTTTTTATTGCTTAAAAACGCTTTTCAGCGCCTGCTGTACACGTTTTCTATTTTGACCAATAACTTCAAAAAGGATGCTTTCCCAGTAAAATCTCTGGCTATTTAGAGTAGAACTCTCACCTTTATACTAGTTACAGGCAGTTTTTTGAGTCCCAAAGCTTTGGTTGGAGTTTTACACACATTTGCAGTTTTTTATTGCTTAAAAACGCTTTTCAGCGCCTGCTGTACACGTTTTCTATTTTGACCAATAACTTCAAAAAGGATGCTTTCCCAGTAAAATCTCTGGCTATTTAGAGTAGAACTCTCACCTTTATACTAGTTACAGGCAGTTTTTTGAGTCCCAAAGCTTTGGTTGGAGTTTTACACACATTTGCAGTTTTTTATTGCTTAAAAACGCTTTTCAGCGCCTGCTGTACACGTTTTCTATTTTGACCAATAACTTCAAAAAGGATGCTTTCCCAGTAAAATCTCTGGCTATTTAGAGTAGAACTCTCACCTTTATACTAGTTACAGGCAGTTTTTTGAGTCCCAAAGCTTTGGTTGGAGTTTTACACACATTTGCAGTTTTTTATTGCTTAAAAACGCTTTTCAGCGCCTGCTGTACACGTTTTCTATTTTGACCAATAACTTCAAAAAGGATGCTTTCCCAGTAAAATCTCTGGCTATTTAGAGTAGAACTCTCACCTTTATACTAGTTACAGGCAGTTTTTTGAGTCCCAAAGCTTTGGTTGGAGTTTTACACACATTTGCAGTTTTTTATTGCTTAAAAACGCTTTTCAGCGCCTGCTGTACACGTTTTCTATTTTGACCAATAACTTCAAAAAGGATGCTTTCCCAGTAAAATCTCTGGCTATTTAGAGTAGAACTCTCACCTTTATACTAGTTACAGGCAGTTTTTTGAGTCCCAAAGCTTTGGTTGGAGTTTTACACACATTTGCAGTTTTTTATTGCTTAAAAACGCTTTTCAGCGCCTGCTGTACACGTTTTCTATTTTGACCAATAACTTCAAAAAGGATGCTTTCCCAGTAAAATCTCTGGCTATTTAGAGTAGAACTCTCACCTTTATACTAGTTACAGGCAGTTTTTTGAGTCCCAAAGCTTTGGTTGGAGTTTTACACACATTTGCAGTTTTTTATTGCTTAAAAACGCTTTTCAGCGCCTGCTGTACACGTTTTCTATTTTGACCAATAACTTCAAAAAGGATGCTTTCCCAGTAAAATCTCTGGCTATTTAGAGTAGAACTCTCACCTTTATACTAGTTACAGGCAGTTTTTTGAGTCCCAAAGCTTTGGTTGGAGTTTTACACACATTTGCAGTTTTTTATTGCTTAAAAACGCTTTTCAGCGCCTGCTGTACACGTTTTCTATTTTGACCAATAACTTCAAAAAGGATGCTTTCCCAGTAAAATCTCTGGCTATTTAGAGTAGAACTCTCACCTTTATACTAGTTACAGGCAGTTTTTTGAGTCCCAAAGCTTTGGTTGGAGTTTTACACACATTTGCAGTTTTTTATTGCTTAAAAACGCTTTTCAGCGCCTGCTGTACACGTTTTCTATTTTGACCAATAACTTCAAAAAGGATGCTTTCCCAGTAAAATCTCTGGCTATTTAGAGTAGAACTCTCACCTTTATACTAGTTACAGGCAGTTTTTTGAGTCCCAAAGCTTTGGTTGGAGTTTTACACACATTTGCAGTTTTTTATTGCTTAAAAACGCTTTTCAGCGCCTGCTGTACACGTTTTCTATTTTGACCAATAACTTCAAAAAGGATGCTTTCCCAGTAAAATCTCTGGCTATTTAGAGTAGAACTCTCACCTTTATACTAGTTACAGGCAGTTTTTTGAGTCCCAAAGCTTTGGTTGGAGTTTTACACACATTTGCAGTTTTTTATTGCTTAAAAACGCTTTTCAGCGCCTGCTGTACACGTTTTCTATTTTGACCAATAACTTCAAAAAGGATGCTTTCCCAGTAAAATCTCTGGCTATTTAGAGTAGAACTCTCACCTTTATACTAGTTACAGGCAGTTTTTTGAGTCCCAAAGCTTTGGTTGGAGTTTTACACACATTTGCAGTTTTTTATTGCTTAAAAACGCTTTTCAGCGCCTGCTGTACACGTTTTCTATTTTGACCAATAACTTCAAAAAGGATGCTTTCCCAGTAAAATCTCTGGCTATTTAGAGTAGAACTCTCACCTTTATACTAGTTACAGGCAGTTTTTTGAGTCCCAAAGCTTTGGTTGGAGTTTTACACACATTTGCAGTTTTTTATTGCTTAAAAACGCTTTTCAGCGCCTGCTGTACACGTTTTCTATTTTGACCAATAACTTCAAAAAGGATGCTTTCCCAGTAAAATCTCTGGCTATTTAGAGTAGAACTCTCACCTTTATACTAGTTACAGGCAGTTTTTTGAGTCCCAAAGCTTTGGTTGGAGTTTTACACACATTTGCAGTTTTTTATTGCTTAAAAACGCTTTTCAGCGCCTGCTGTACACGTTTTCTATTTTGACCAATAACTTCAAAAAGGATGCTTTCCCAGTAAAATCTCTGGCTATTTAGAGTAGAACTCTCACCTTTATACTAGTTACAGGCAGTTTTTTGAGTCCCAAAGCTTTGGTTGGAGTTTTACACACATTTGCAGTTTTTTATTGCTTAAAAACGCTTTTCAGCGCCTGCTGTACACGTTTTCTATTTTGACCAATAACTTCAAAAAGGATGCTTTCCCAGTAAAATCTCTGGCTATTTAGAGTAGAACTCTCACCTTTATACTAGTTACAGGCAGTTTTTTGAGTCCCAAAGCTTTGGTTGGAGTTTTACACACATTTGCAGTTTTTTATTGCTTAAAAACGCTTTTCAGCGCCTGCTGTACACGTTTTCTATTTTGACCAATAACTTCAAAAAGGATGCTTTCCCAGTAAAATCTCTGGCTATTTAGAGTAGAACTCTCACCTTTATACTAGTTACAGGCAGTTTTTTGAGTCCCAAAGCTTTGGTTGGAGTTTTACACACATTTGCAGTTTTTTATTGCTTAAAAACGCTTTTCAGCGCCTGCTGTACACGTTTTCTATTTTGACCAATAACTTCAAAAAGGATGCTTTCCCAGTAAAATCTCTGGCTATTTAGAGTAGAACTCTCACCTTTATACTAGTTACAGGCAGTTTTTTGAGTCCCAAAGCTTTGGTTGGAGTTTTACACACATTTGCAGTTTTTTATTGCTTAAAAACGCTTTTCAGCGCCTGCTGTACACGTTTTCTATTTTGACCAATAACTTCAAAAAGGATGCTTTCCCAGTAAAATCTCTGGCTATTTAGAGTAGAACTCTCACCTTTATACTAGTTACAGGCAGTTTTTTGAGTCCCAAAGCTTTGGTTGGAGTTTTACACACATTTGCAGTTTTTTATTGCTTAAAAACGCTTTTCAGCGCCTGCTGTACACGTTTTCTATTTTGACCAATAACTTCAAAAAGGATGCTTTCCCAGTAAAATCTCTGGCTATTTAGAGTAGAACTCTCACCTTTATACTAGTTACAGGCAGTTTTTTGAGTCCCAAAGCTTTGGTTGGAGTTTTACACACATTTGCAGTTTTTTATTGCTTAAAAACGCTTTTCAGCGCCTGCTGTACACGTTTTCTATTTTGACCAATAACTTCAAAAAGGATGCTTTCCCAGTAAAATCTCTGGCTATTTAGAGTAGAACTCTCACCTTTATACTAGTTACAGGCAGTTTTTTGAGTCCCAAAGCTTTGGTTGGAGTTTTACACACATTTGCAGTTTTTTATTGCTTAAAAACGCTTTTCAGCGCCTGCTGTACACGTTTTCTATTTTGACCAATAACTTCAAAAAGGATGCTTTCCCAGTAAAATCTCTGGCTATTTAGAGTAGAACTCTCACCTTTATACTAGTTACAGGCAGTTTTTTTGAGTCCCAAAGCTTTGGTTGGAGTTTTACACACATTTGCAGTTTTTTATTGCTTAAAAACGCTTTTCAGCGCCTGCTGTACACGTTTTCTATTTTGACCAATAACTTCAAAAAGGATGCTTTCCCAGTAAAATCTCTGGCTATTTAGAGTAGAACTCTCACCTTTATACTAGTTACAGGCAGTTTTTTGAGTCCCAAAGCTTTGGTTGGAGTTTTACACACATTTGCAGTTTTTTATTGCTTAAAAACGCTTTTCAGCGCCTGCTGTACACGTTTTCTATTTTGACCAATAACTTCAAAAAGGATGCTTTCCCAGTAAAATCTCTGGCTATTTAGAGTAGAACTCTCACCTTTATACTAGTTACAGGCAGTTTTTTGAGTCCCAAAGCTTTGGTTGGAGTTTTACACACATTTGCAGTTTTTTATTGCTTAAAAACGCTTTTCAGCGCCTGCTGTACACGTTTTCTATTTTGACCAATAACTTCAAAAAGGATGCTTTCCCAGTAAAATCTCTGGCTATTTAGAGTAGAACTCTCACCTTTATACTAGTTACAGGCAGTTTTTTGAGTCCCAAAGCTTTGGTTGGAGTTTTACACACATTTGCAGTTTTTTATTGCTTAAAAACGCTTTTCAGCGCCTGCTGTACACGTTTTCTATTTTGACCAATAACTTCAAAAAGGATGCTTTCCCAGTAAAATCTCTGGCTATTTAGAGTAGAACTCTCACCTTTATACTAGTTACAGGCAGTTTTTTGAGTCCCAAAGCTTTGGTTGGAGTTTTACACACATTTGCAGTTTTTTATTGCTTAAAAACGCTTTTCAGCGCCTGCTGTACACGTTTTCTATTTTGACCAATAACTTCAAAAAGGATGCTTTCCCAGTAAAATCTCTGGCTATTTAGAGTAGAACTCTCACCTTTATACTAGTTACAGGCAGTTTTTTGAGTCCCAAAGCTTTGGTTGGAGTTTTACACACATTTGCAGTTTTTTATTGCTTAAAAACGCTTTTCAGCGCCTGCTGTACACGTTTTCTATTTTGACCAATAACTTCAAAAAGGATGCTTTCCCAGTAAAATCTCTGGCTATTTAGAGTAGAACTCTCACCTTTATACTAGTTACAGGCAGTTTTTTGAGTCCCAAAGCTTTGGTTGGAGTTTTACACACATTTGCAGTTTTTTATTGCTTAAAAACGCTTTTCAGCGCCTGCTGTACACGTTTTCTATTTTGACCAATAACTTCAAAAAGGATGCTTTCCCAGTAAAATCTCTGGCTATTTAGAGTAGAACTCTCACCTTTATACTAGTTACAGGCAGTTTTTTGAGTCCCAAAGCTTTGGTTGGAGTTTTACACACATTTGCAGTTTTTTATTGCTTAAAAACGCTTTTCAGCGCCTGCTGTACACGTTTTCTATTTTGACCAATAACTTCAAAAAGGATGCTTTCCCAGTAAAATCTCTGGCTATTTAGAGTAGAACTCTCACCTTTATACTAGTTACAGGCAGTTTTTTGAGTCCCAAAGCTTTGGTTGGAGTTTTACACACATTTGCAGTTTTTTATTGCTTAAAAACGCTTTTCAGCGCCTGCTGTACACGTTTTCTATTTTGACCAATAACTTCAAAAAGGATGCTTTCCCAGTAAAATCTCTGGCTATTTAGAGTAGAACTCTCACCTTTATACTAGTTACAGGCAGTTTTTTGAGTCCCAAAGCTTTGGTTGGAGTTTTACACACATTTGCAGTTTTTTATTGCTTAAAAACGCTTTTCAGCGCCTGCTGTACACGTTTTCTATTTTGACCAATAACTTCAAAAAGGATGCTTTCCCAGTAAAATCTCTGGCTATTTAGAGTAGAACTCTCACCTTTATACTAGTTACAGGCAGTTTTTTGAGTCCCAAAGCTTTGGTTGGAGTTTTACACACATTTGCAGTTTTTTATTGCTTAAAAACGCTTTTCAGCGCCTGCTGTACACGTTTTCTATTTTGACCAATAACTTCAAAAAGGATGCTTTCCCAGTAAAATCTCTGGCTATTTAGAGTAGAACTCTCACCTTTATACTAGTTACAGGCAGTTTTTTGAGTCCCAAAGCTTTGGTTGGAGTTTTACACACATTTGCAGTTTTTTATTGCTTAAAAACGCTTTTCAGCGCCTGCTGTACACGTTTTCTATTTTGACCAATAACTTCAAAAAGGATGCTTTCCCAGTAAAATCTCTGGCTATTTAGAGTAGAACTCTCACCTTTATACTAGTTACAGGCAGTTTTTTGAGTCCCAAAGCTTTGGTTGGAGTTTTACACACATTTGCAGTTTTTTATTGCTTAAAAACGCTTTTCAGCGCCTGCTGTACACGTTTTCTATTTTGACCAATAACTTCAAAAAGGATGCTTTCCCAGTAAAATCTCTGGCTATTTAGAGTAGAACTCTCACCTTTATACTAGTTACAGGCAGTTTTTTGAGTCCCAAAGCTTTGGTTGGAGTTTTACACACATTTGCAGTTTTTTATTGCTTAAAAACGCTTTTCAGCGCCTGCTGTACACGTTTTCTATTTTGACCAATAACTTCAAAAAGGATGCTTTCCCAGTAAAATCTCTGGCTATTTAGAGTAGAACTCTCACCTTTATACTAGTTACAGGCAGTTTTTTGAGTCCCAAAGCTTTGGTTGGAGTTTTACACACATTTGCAGTTTTTTATTGCTTAAAAACGCTTTTCAGCGCCTGCTGTACACGTTTTCTATTTTGACCAATAACTTCAAAAAGGATGCTTTCCCAGTAAAATCTCTGGCTATTTAGAGTAGAACTCTCACCTTTATACTAGTTACAGGCAGTTTTTTGAGTCCCAAAGCTTTGGTTGGAGTTTTACACACATTTGCAGTTTTTTATTGCTTAAAAACGCTTTTCAGCGCCTGCTGTACACGTTTTCTATTTTGACCAATAACTTCAAAAAGGATGCTTTCCCAGTAAAATCTCTGGCTATTTAGAGTAGAACTCTCACCTTTATACTAGTTACAGGCAGTTTTTTGAGTCCCAAAGCTTTGGTTGGAGTTTTACACACATTTGCAGTTTTTTATTGCTTAAAAACGCTTTTCAGCGCCTGCTGTACACGTTTTCTATTTTGACCAATAACTTCAAAAAGGATGCTTTCCCAGTAAAATCTCTGGCTATTTAGAGTAGAACTCTCACCTTTATACTAGTTACAGGCAGTTTTTTGAGTCCCAAAGCTTTGGTTGGAGTTTTACACACATTTGCAGTTTTTTATTGCTTAAAAACGCTTTTCAGCGCCTGCTGTACACGTTTTCTATTTTGACCAATAACTTCAAAAAGGATGCTTTCCCAGTAAAATCTCTGGCTATTTAGAGTAGAACTCTCACCTTTATACTAGTTACAGGCAGTTTTTTGAGTCCCAAAGCTTTGGTTGGAGTTTTACACACATTTGCAGTTTTTTATTGCTTAAAAACGCTTTTCAGCGCCTGCTGTACACGTTTTCTATTTTGACCAATAACTTCAAAAAGGATGCTTTCCCAGTAAAATCTCTGGCTATTTAGAGTAGAACTCTCACCTTTATACTAGTTACAGGCAGTTTTTTGAGTCCCAAAGCTTTGGTTGGAGTTTTACACACATTTGCAGTTTTTTATTGCTTAAAAACGCTTTTCAGCGCCTGCTGTACACGTTTTCTATTTTGACCAATAACTTCAAAAAGGATGCTTTCCCAGTAAAATCTCTGGCTATTTAGAGTAGAACTCTCACCTTTATACTAGTTACAGGCAGTTTTTTGAGTCCCAAAGCTTTGGTTGGAGTTTTACACACATTTGCAGTTTTTTATTGCTTAAAAACGCTTTTCAGCGCCTGCTGTACACGTTTTCTATTTTGACCAATAACTTCAAAAAGGATGCTTTCCCAGTAAAATCTCTGGCTATTTAGAGTAGAACTCTCACCTTTATACTAGTTACAGGCAGTTTTTTGAGTCCCAAAGCTTTGGTTGGAGTTTTACACACATTTGCAGTTTTTTATTGCTTAAAAACGCTTTTCAGCGCCTGCTGTACACGTTTTCTATTTTGACCAATAACTTCAAAAAGGATGCTTTCCCAGTAAAATCTCTGGCTATTTAGAGTAGAACTCTCACCTTTATACTAGTTACAGGCAGTTTTTTGAGTCCCAAAGCTTTGGTTGGAGTTTTACACACATTTGCAGTTTTTTATTGCTTAAAAACGCTTTTCAGCGCCTGCTGTACACGTTTTCTATTTTGACCAATAACTTCAAAAAGGATGCTTTCCCAGTAAAATCTCTGGCTATTTAGAGTAGAACTCTCACCTTTATACTAGTTACAGGCAGTTTTTTGAGTCCCAAAGCTTTGGTTGGAGTTTTACACACATTTGCAGTTTTTTATTGCTTAAAAACGCTTTTCAGCGCCTGCTGTACACGTTTTCTATTTTGACCAATAACTTCAAAAAGGATGCTTTCCCAGTAAAATCTCTGGCTATTTAGAGTAGAACTCTCACCTTTATACTAGTTACAGGCAGTTTTTTGAGTCCCAAAGCTTTGGTTGGAGTTTTACACACATTTGCAGTTTTTTATTGCTTAAAAACGCTTTTCAGCGCCTGCTGTACACGTTTTCTATTTTGACCAATAACTTCAAAAAGGATGCTTTCCCAGTAAAATCTCTGGCTATTTAGAGTAGAACTCTCACCTTTATACTAGTTACAGGCAGTTTTTTGAGTCCCAAAGCTTTGGTTGGAGTTTTACACACATTTGCAGTTTTTTATTGCTTAAAAACGCTTTTCAGCGCCTGCTGTACACGTTTTCTATTTTGACCAATAACTTCAAAAAGGATGCTTTCCCAGTAAAATCTCTGGCTATTTAGAGTAGAACTCTCACCTTTATACTAGTTACAGGCAGTTTTTTGAGTCCCAAAGCTTTGGTTGGAGTTTTACACACATTTGCAGTTTTTTATTGCTTAAAAACGCTTTTCAGCGCCTGCTGTACACGTTTTCTATTTTGACCAATAACTTCAAAAAGGATGCTTTCCCAGTAAAATCTCTGGCTATTTAGAGTAGAACTCTCACCTTTATACTAGTTACAGGCAGTTTTTTGAGTCCCAAAGCTTTGGTTGGAGTTTTACACACATTTGCAGTTTTTTATTGCTTAAAAACGCTTTTCAGCGCCTGCTGTACACGTTTTCTATTTTGACCAATAACTTCAAAAAGGATGCTTTCCCAGTAAAATCTCTGGCTATTTAGAGTAGAACTCTCACCTTTATACTAGTTACAGGCAGTTTTTTGAGTCCCAAAGCTTTGGTTGGAGTTTTACACACATTTGCAGTTTTTTATTGCTTAAAAACGCTTTTCAGCGCCTGCTGTACACGTTTTCTATTTTGACCAATAACTTCAAAAAGGATGCTTTCCCAGTAAAATCTCTGGCTATTTAGAGTAGAACTCTCACCTTTATACTAGTTACAGGCAGTTTTTTGAGTCCCAAAGCTTTGGTTGGAGTTTTACACACATTTGCAGTTTTTTATTGCTTAAAAACGCTTTTCAGCGCCTGCTGTACACGTTTTCTATTTTGACCAATAACTTCAAAAAGGATGCTTTCCCAGTAAAATCTCTGGCTATTTAGAGTAGAACTCTCACCTTTATACTAGTTACAGGCAGTTTTTTGAGTCCCAAAGCTTTGGTTGGAGTTTTACACACATTTGCAGTTTTTTATTGCTTAAAAACGCTTTTCAGCGCCTGCTGTACACGTTTTCTATTTTGACCAATAACTTCAAAAAGGATGCTTTCCCAGTAAAATCTCTGGCTATTTAGAGTAGAACTCTCACCTTTATACTAGTTACAGGCAGTTTTTTGAGTCCCAAAGCTTTGGTTGGAGTTTTACACACATTTGCAGTTTTTTATTGCTTAAAAACGCTTTTCAGCGCCTGCTGTACACGTTTTCTATTTTGACCAATAACTTCAAAAAGGATGCTTTCCCAGTAAAATCTCTGGCTATTTAGAGTAGAACTCTCACCTTTATACTAGTTACAGGCAGTTTTTTGAGTCCCAAAGCTTTGGTTGGAGTTTTACACACATTTGCAGTTTTTTATTGCTTAAAAACGCTTTTCAGCGCCTGCTGTACACGTTTTCTATTTTGACCAATAACTTCAAAAAGGATGCTTTCCCAGTAAAATCTCTGGCTATTTAGAGTAGAACTCTCACCTTTATACTAGTTACAGGCAGTTTTTTGAGTCCCAAAGCTTTGGTTGGAGTTTTACACACATTTGCAGTTTTTTATTGCTTAAAAACGCTTTTCAGCGCCTGCTGTACACGTTTTCTATTTTGACCAATAACTTCAAAAAGGATGCTTTCCCAGTAAAATCTCTGGCTATTTAGAGTAGAACTCTCACCTTTATACTAGTTACAGGCAGTTTTTTGAGTCCCAAAGCTTTGGTTGGAGTTTTACACACATTTGCAGTTTTTTATTGCTTAAAAACGCTTTTCAGCGCCTGCTGTACACGTTTTCTATTTTGACCAATAACTTCAAAAAGGATGCTTTCCCAGTAAAATCTCTGGCTATTTAGAGTAGAACTCTCACCTTTATACTAGTTACAGGCAGTTTTTTGAGTCCCAAAGCTTTGGTTGGAGTTTTACACACATTTGCAGTTTTTTATTGCTTAAAAACGCTTTTCAGCGCCTGCTGTACACGTTTTCTATTTTGACCAATAACTTCAAAAAGGATGCTTTCCCAGTAAAATCTCTGGCTATTTAGAGTAGAACTCTCACCTTTATACTAGTTACAGGCAGTTTTTTGAGTCCCAAAGCTTTGGTTGGAGTTTTACACACATTTGCAGTTTTTTATTGCTTAAAAACGCTTTTCAGCGCCTGCTGTACACGTTTTCTATTTTGACCAATAACTTCAAAAAGGATGCTTTCCCAGTAAAATCTCTGGCTATTTAGAGTAGAACTCTCACCTTTATACTAGTTACAGGCAGTTTTTTGAGTCCCAAAGCTTTGGTTGGAGTTTTACACACATTTGCAGTTTTTTATTGCTTAAAAACGCTTTTCAGCGCCTGCTGTACACGTTTTCTATTTTGACCAATAACTTCAAAAAGGATGCTTTCCCAGTAAAATCTCTGGCTATTTAGAGTAGAACTCTCACCTTTATACTAGTTACAGGCAGTTTTTTGAGTCCCAAAGCTTTGGTTGGAGTTTTACACACATTTGCAGTTTTTTATTGCTTAAAAACGCTTTTCAGCGCCTGCTGTACACGTTTTCTATTTTGACCAATAACTTCAAAAAGGATGCTTTCCCAGTAAAATCTCTGGCTATTTAGAGTAGAACTCTCACCTTTATACTAGTTACAGGCAGTTTTTTGAGTCCCAAAGCTTTGGTTGGAGTTTTACACACATTTGCAGTTTTTTATTGCTTAAAAACGCTTTTCAGCGCCTGCTGTACACGTTTTCTATTTTGACCAATAACTTCAAAAAGGATGCTTTCCCAGTAAAATCTCTGGCTATTTAGAGTAGAACTCTCACCTTTATACTAGTTACAGGCAGTTTTTTGAGTCCCAAAGCTTTGGTTGGAGTTTTACACACATTTGCAGTTTTTTATTGCTTAAAAACGCTTTTCAGCGCCTGCTGTACACGTTTTCTATTTTGACCAATAACTTCAAAAAGGATGCTTTCCCAGTAAAATCTCTGGCTATTTAGAGTAGAACTCTCACCTTTATACTAGTTACAGGCAGTTTTTTGAGTCCCAAAGCTTTGGTTGGAGTTTTACACACATTTGCAGTTTTTTATTGCTTAAAAACGCTTTTCAGCGCCTGCTGTACACGTTTTCTATTTTGACCAATAACTTCAAAAAGGATGCTTTCCCAGTAAAATCTCTGGCTATTTAGAGTAGAACTCTCACCTTTATACTAGTTACAGGCAGTTTTTTGAGTCCCAAAGCTTTGGTTGGAGTTTTACACACATTTGCAGTTTTTTATTGCTTAAAAACGCTTTTCAGCGCCTGCTGTACACGTTTTCTATTTTGACCAATAACTTCAAAAAGGATGCTTTCCCAGTAAAATCTCTGGCTATTTAGAGTAGAACTCTCACCTTTATACTAGTTACAGGCAGTTTTTTGAGTCCCAAAGCTTTGGTTGGAGTTTTACACACATTTGCAGTTTTTTATTGCTTAAAAACGCTTTTCAGCGCCTGCTGTACACGTTTTCTATTTTGACCAATAACTTCAAAAAGGATGCTTTCCCAGTAAAATCTCTGGCTATTTAGAGTAGAACTCTCACCTTTATACTAGTTACAGGCAGTTTTTTGAGTCCCAAAGCTTTGGTTGGAGTTTTACACACATTTGCAGTTTTTTATTGCTTAAAAACGCTTTTCAGCGCCTGCTGTACACGTTTTCTATTTTGACCAATAACTTCAAAAAGGATGCTTTCCCAGTAAAATCTCTGGCTATTTAGAGTAGAACTCTCACCTTTATACTAGTTACAGGCAGTTTTTTGAGTCCCAAAGCTTTGGTTGGAGTTTTACACACATTTGCAGTTTTTTATTGCTTAAAAACGCTTTTCAGCGCCTGCTGTACACGTTTTCTATTTTGACCAATAACTTCAAAAAGGATGCTTTCCCAGTAAAATCTCTGGCTATTTAGAGTAGAACTCTCACCTTTATACTAGTTACAGGCAGTTTTTTGAGTCCCAAAGCTTTGGTTGGAGTTTTACACACATTTGCAGTTTTTTATTGCTTAAAAACGCTTTTCAGCGCCTGCTGTACACGTTTTCTATTTTGACCAATAACTTCAAAAAGGATGCTTTCCCAGTAAAATCTCTGGCTATTTAGAGTAGAACTCTCACCTTTATACTAGTTACAGGCAGTTTTTTGAGTCCCAAAGCTTTGGTTGGAGTTTTACACACATTTGCAGTTTTTTATTGCTTAAAAACGCTTTTCAGCGCCTGCTGTACACGTTTTCTATTTTGACCAATAACTTCAAAAAGGATGCTTTCCCAGTAAAATCTCTGGCTATTTAGAGTAGAACTCTCACCTTTATACTAGTTACAGGCAGTTTTTTGAGTCCCAAAGCTTTGGTTGGAGTTTTACACACATTTGCAGTTTTTTATTGCTTAAAAACGCTTTTCAGCGCCTGCTGTACACGTTTTCTATTTTGACCAATAACTTCAAAAAGGATGCTTTCCCAGTAAAATCTCTGGCTATTTAGAGTAGAACTCTCACCTTTATACTAGTTACAGGCAGTTTTTTGAGTCCCAAAGCTTTGGTTGGAGTTTTACACACATTTGCAGTTTTTTATTGCTTAAAAACGCTTTTCAGCGCCTGCTGTACACGTTTTCTATTTTGACCAATAACTTCAAAAAGGATGCTTTCCCAGTAAAATCTCTGGCTATTTAGAGTAGAACTCTCACCTTTATACTAGTTACAGGCAGTTTTTTGAGTCCCAAAGCTTTGGTTGGAGTTTTACACACATTTGCAGTTTTTTATTGCTTAAAAACGCTTTTCAGCGCCTGCTGTACACGTTTTCTATTTTGACCAATAACTTCAAAAAGGATGCTTTCCCAGTAAAATCTCTGGCTATTTAGAGTAGAACTCTCACCTTTATACTAGTTACAGGCAGTTTTTTGAGTCCCAAAGCTTTGGTTGGAGTTTTACACACATTTGCAGTTTTTTATTGCTTAAAAACGCTTTTCAGCGCCTGCTGTACACGTTTTCTATTTTGACCAATAACTTCAAAAAGGATGCTTTCCCAGTAAAATCTCTGGCTATTTAGAGTAGAACTCTCACCTTTATACTAGTTACAGGCAGTTTTTTGAGTCCCAAAGCTTTGGTTGGAGTTTTACACACATTTGCAGTTTTTTATTGCTTAAAAACGCTTTTCAGCGCCTGCTGTACACGTTTTCTATTTTGACCAATAACTTCAAAAAGGATGCTTTCCCAGTAAAATCTCTGGCTATTTAGAGTAGAACTCTCACCTTTATACTAGTTACAGGCAGTTTTTTGAGTCCCAAAGCTTTGGTTGGAGTTTTACACACATTTGCAGTTTTTTATTGCTTAAAAACGCTTTTCAGCGCCTGCTGTACACGTTTTCTATTTTGACCAATAACTTCAAAAAGGATGCTTTCCCAGTAAAATCTCTGGCTATTTAGAGTAGAACTCTCACCTTTATACTAGTTACAGGCAGTTTTTTGAGTCCCAAAGCTTTGGTTGGAGTTTTACACACATTTGCAGTTTTTTATTGCTTAAAAACGCTTTTCAGCGCCTGCTGTACACGTTTTCTATTTTGACCAATAACTTCAAAAAGGATGCTTTCCCAGTAAAATCTCTGGCTATTTAGAGTAGAACTCTCACCTTTATACTAGTTACAGGCAGTTTTTTGAGTCCCAAAGCTTTGGTTGGAGTTTTACACACATTTGCAGTTTTTTATTGCTTAAAAACGCTTTTCAGCGCCTGCTGTACACGTTTTCTATTTTGACCAATAACTTCAAAAAGGATGCTTTCCCAGTAAAATCTCTGGCTATTTAGAGTAGAACTCTCACCTTTATACTAGTTACAGGCAGTTTTTTGAGTCCCAAAGCTTTGGTTGGAGTTTTACACACATTTGCAGTTTTTTATTGCTTAAAAACGCTTTTCAGCGCCTGCTGTACACGTTTTCTATTTTGACCAATAACTTCAAAAAGGATGCTTTCCCAGTAAAATCTCTGGCTATTTAGAGTAGAACTCTCACCTTTATACTAGTTACAGGCAGTTTTTTGAGTCCCAAAGCTTTGGTTGGAGTTTTACACACATTTGCAGTTTTTTATTGCTTAAAAACGCTTTTCAGCGCCTGCTGTACACGTTTTCTATTTTGACCAATAACTTCAAAAAGGATGCTTTCCCAGTAAAATCTCTGGCTATTTAGAGTAGAACTCTCACCTTTATACTAGTTACAGGCAGTTTTTTGAGTCCCAAAGCTTTGGTTGGAGTTTTACACACATTTGCAGTTTTTTATTGCTTAAAAACGCTTTTCAGCGCCTGCTGTACACGTTTTCTATTTTGACCAATAACTTCAAAAAGGATGCTTTCCCAGTAAAATCTCTGGCTATTTAGAGTAGAACTCTCACCTTTATACTAGTTACAGGCAGTTTTTTGAGTCCCAAAGCTTTGGTTGGAGTTTTACACACATTTGCAGTTTTTTATTGCTTAAAAACGCTTTTCAGCGCCTGCTGTACACGTTTTCTATTTTGACCAATAACTTCAAAAAGGATGCTTTCCCAGTAAAATCTCTGGCTATTTAGAGTAGAACTCTCACCTTTATACTAGTTACAGGCAGTTTTTTGAGTCCCAAAGCTTTGGTTGGAGTTTTACACACATTTGCAGTTTTTTATTGCTTAAAAACGCTTTTCAGCGCCTGCTGTACACGTTTTCTATTTTGACCAATAACTTCAAAAAGGATGCTTTCCCAGTAAAATCTCTGGCTATTTAGAGTAGAACTCTCACCTTTATACTAGTTACAGGCAGTTTTTTGAGTCCCAAAGCTTTGGTTGGAGTTTTACACACATTTGCAGTTTTTTATTGCTTAAAAACGCTTTTCAGCGCCTGCTGTACACGTTTTCTATTTTGACCAATAACTTCAAAAAGGATGCTTTCCCAGTAAAATCTCTGGCTATTTAGAGTAGAACTCTCACCTTTATACTAGTTACAGGCAGTTTTTTGAGTCCCAAAGCTTTGGTTGGAGTTTTACACACATTTGCAGTTTTTTATTGCTTAAAAACGCTTTTCAGCGCCTGCTGTACACGTTTTCTATTTTGACCAATAACTTCAAAAAGGATGCTTTCCCAGTAAAATCTCTGGCTATTTAGAGTAGAACTCTCACCTTTATACTAGTTACAGGCAGTTTTTTGAGTCCCAAAGCTTTGGTTGGAGTTTTACACACATTTGCAGTTTTTTATTGCTTAAAAAACGCTTTTCAGCGCCTGCTGTACACGTTTTCTATTTTGACCAATAACTTCAAAAAGGATGCTTTCCCAGTAAAATCTCTGGCTATTTAGAGTAGAACTCTCACCTTTATACTAGTTACAGGCAGTTTTTTGAGTCCCAAAGCTTTGGTTGGAGTTTTACACACATTTGCAGTTTTTTATTGCTTAAAAACGCTTTTCAGCGCCTGCTGTACACGTTTTCTATTTTGACCAATAACTTCAAAAAGGATGCTTTCCCAGTAAAATCTCTGGCTATTTAGAGTAGAACTCTCACCTTTATACTAGTTACAGGCAGTTTTTTGAGTCCCAAAGCTTTGGTTGGAGTTTTACACACATTTGCAGTTTTTTATTGCTTAAAAACGCTTTTCAGCGCCTGCTGTACACGTTTTCTATTTTGACCAATAACTTCAAAAAGGATGCTTTCCCAGTAAAATCTCTGGCTATTTAGAGTAGAACTCTCACCTTTATACTAGTTACAGGCAGTTTTTTGAGTCCCAAAGCTTTGGTTGGAGTTTTACACACATTTGCAGTTTTTTATTGCTTAAAAACGCTTTTCAGCGCCTGCTGTACACGTTTTCTATTTTGACCAATAACTTCAAAAAGGATGCTTTCCCAGTAAAATCTCTGGCTATTTAGAGTAGAACTCTCACCTTTATACTAGTTACAGGCAGTTTTTTGAGTCCCAAAGCTTTGGTTGGAGTTTTACACACATTTGCAGTTTTTTATTGCTTAAAAACGCTTTTCAGCGCCTGCTGTACACGTTTTCTATTTTGACCAATAACTTCAAAAAGGATGCTTTCCCAGTAAAATCTCTGGCTATTTAGAGTAGAACTCTCACCTTTATACTAGTTACAGGCAGTTTTTTGAGTCCCAAAGCTTTGGTTGGAGTTTTACACACATTTGCAGTTTTTTATTGCTTAAAAACGCTTTTCAGCGCCTGCTGTACACGTTTTCTATTTTGACCAATAACTTCAAAAAGGATGCTTTCCCAGTAAAATCTCTGGCTATTTAGAGTAGAACTCTCACCTTTATACTAGTTACAGGCAGTTTTTTGAGTCCCAAAGCTTTGGTTGGAGTTTTACACACATTTGCAGTTTTTTATTGCTTAAAAACGCTTTTCAGCGCCTGCTGTACACGTTTTCTATTTTGACCAATAACTTCAAAAAGGATGCTTTCCCAGTAAAATCTCTGGCTATTTAGAGTAGAACTCTCACCTTTATACTAGTTACAGGCAGTTTTTTTGAGTCCCAAAGCTTTGGTTGGAGTTTTACACACATTTGCAGTTTTTTATTGCTTAAAAACGCTTTTCAGCGCCTGCTGTACACGTTTTCTATTTTGACCAATAACTTCAAAAAGGATGCTTTCCCAGTAAAATCTCTGGCTATTTAGAGTAGAACTCTCACCTTTATACTAGTTACAGGCAGTTTTTTGAGTCCCAAAGCTTTGGTTGGAGTTTTACACACATTTGCAGTTTTTTATTGCTTAAAAACGCTTTTCAGCGCCTGCTGTACACGTTTTCTATTTTGACCAATAACTTCAAAAAGGATGCTTTCCCAGTAAAATCTCTGGCTATTTAGAGTAGAACTCTCACCTTTATACTAGTTACAGGCAGTTTTTTGAGTCCCAAAGCTTTGGTTGGAGTTTTACACACATTTGCAGTTTTTTATTGCTTAAAAACGCTTTTCAGCGCCTGCTGTACACGTTTTCTATTTTGACCAATAACTTCAAAAAGGATGCTTTCCCAGTAAAATCTCTGGCTATTTAGAGTAGAACTCTCACCTTTATACTAGTTACAGGCAGTTTTTTGAGTCCCAAAGCTTTGGTTGGAGTTTTACACACATTTGCAGTTTTTTATTGCTTAAAAACGCTTTTCAGCGCCTGCTGTACACGTTTTCTATTTTGACCAATAACTTCAAAAAGGATGCTTTCCCAGTAAAATCTCTGGCTATTTAGAGTAGAACTCTCACCTTTATACTAGTTACAGGCAGTTTTTTGAGTCCCAAAGCTTTGGTTGGAGTTTTACACACATTTGCAGTTTTTTATTGCTTAAAAACGCTTTTCAGCGCCTGCTGTACACGTTTTCTATTTTGACCAATAACTTCAAAAAGGATGCTTTCCCAGTAAAATCTCTGGCTATTTAGAGTAGAACTCTCACCTTTATACTAGTTACAGGCAGTTTTTTGAGTCCCAAAGCTTTGGTTGGAGTTTTACACACATTTGCAGTTTTTTATTGCTTAAAAACGCTTTTCAGCGCCTGCTGTACACGTTTTCTATTTTGACCAATAACTTCAAAAAGGATGCTTTCCCAGTAAAATCTCTGGCTATTTAGAGTAGAACTCTCACCTTTATACTAGTTACAGGCAGTTTTTTGAGTCCCAAAGCTTTGGTTGGAGTTTTACACACATTTGCAGTTTTTTATTGCTTAAAAACGCTTTTCAGCGCCTGCTGTACACGTTTTCTATTTTGACCAATAACTTCAAAAAGGATGCTTTCCCAGTAAAATCTCTGGCTATTTAGAGTAGAACTCTCACCTTTATACTAGTTACAGGCAGTTTTTTGAGTCCCAAAGCTTTGGTTGGAGTTTTACACACATTTGCAGTTTTTTATTGCTTAAAAACGCTTTTCAGCGCCTGCTGTACACGTTTTCTATTTTGACCAATAACTTCAAAAAGGATGCTTTCCCAGTAAAATCTCTGGCTATTTAGAGTAGAACTCTCACCTTTATACTAGTTACAGGCAGTTTTTTGAGTCCCAAAGCTTTGGTTGGAGTTTTACACACATTTGCAGTTTTTTATTGCTTAAAAACGCTTTTCAGCGCCTGCTGTACACGTTTTCTATTTTGACCAATAACTTCAAAAAGGATGCTTTCCCAGTAAAATCTCTGGCTATTTAGAGTAGAACTCTCACCTTTATACTAGTTACAGGCAGTTTTTTGAGTCCCAAAGCTTTGGTTGGAGTTTTACACACATTTGCAGTTTTTTATTGCTTAAAAACGCTTTTCAGCGCCTGCTGTACACGTTTTCTATTTTGACCAATAACTTCAAAAAGGATGCTTTCCCAGTAAAATCTCTGGCTATTTAGAGTAGAACTCTCACCTTTATACTAGTTACAGGCAGTTTTTTGAGTCCCAAAGCTTTGGTTGGAGTTTTACACACATTTGCAGTTTTTTATTGCTTAAAAACGCTTTTCAGCGCCTGCTGTACACGTTTTCTATTTTGACCAATAACTTCAAAAAGGATGCTTTCCCAGTAAAATCTCTGGCTATTTAGAGTAGAACTCTCACCTTTATACTAGTTACAGGCAGTTTTTTGAGTCCCAAAGCTTTGGTTGGAGTTTTACACACATTTGCAGTTTTTTATTGCTTAAAAACGCTTTTCAGCGCCTGCTGTACACGTTTTCTATTTTGACCAATAACTTCAAAAAGGATGCTTTCCCAGTAAAATCTCTGGCTATTTAGAGTAGAACTCTCACCTTTATACTAGTTACAGGCAGTTTTTTGAGTCCCAAAGCTTTGGTTGGAGTTTTACACACATTTGCAGTTTTTTATTGCTTAAAAACGCTTTTCAGCGCCTGCTGTACACGTTTTCTATTTTGACCAATAACTTCAAAAAGGATGCTTTCCCAGTAAAATCTCTGGCTATTTAGAGTAGAACTCTCACCTTTATACTAGTTACAGGCAGTTTTTTGAGTCCCAAAGCTTTGGTTGGAGTTTTACACACATTTGCAGTTTTTTATTGCTTAAAAACGCTTTTCAGCGCCTGCTGTACACGTTTTCTATTTTGACCAATAACTTCAAAAAGGATGCTTTCCCAGTAAAATCTCTGGCTATTTAGAGTAGAACTCTCACCTTTATACTAGTTACAGGCAGTTTTTTGAGTCCCAAAGCTTTGGTTGGAGTTTTACACACATTTGCAGTTTTTTATTGCTTAAAAACGCTTTTCAGCGCCTGCTGTACACGTTTTCTATTTTGACCAATAACTTCAAAAAGGATGCTTTCCCAGTAAAATCTCTGGCTATTTAGAGTAGAACTCTCACCTTTATACTAGTTACAGGCAGTTTTTTGAGTCCCAAAGCTTTGGTTGGAGTTTTACACACATTTGCAGTTTTTTATTGCTTAAAAACGCTTTTCAGCGCCTGCTGTACACGTTTTCTATTTTGACCAATAACTTCAAAAAGGATGCTTTCCCAGTAAAATCTCTGGCTATTTAGAGTAGAACTCTCACCTTTATACTAGTTACAGGCAGTTTTTTGAGTCCCAAAGCTTTGGTTGGAGTTTTACACACATTTGCAGTTTTTTATTGCTTAAAAACGCTTTTCAGCGCCTGCTGTACACGTTTTCTATTTTGACCAATAACTTCAAAAAGGATGCTTTCCCAGTAAAATCTCTGGCTATTTAGAGTAGAACTCTCACCTTTATACTAGTTACAGGCAGTTTTTTGAGTCCCAAAGCTTTGGTTGGAGTTTTACACACATTTGCAGTTTTTTATTGCTTAAAAACGCTTTTCAGCGCCTGCTGTACACGTTTTCTATTTTGACCAATAACTTCAAAAAGGATGCTTTCCCAGTAAAATCTCTGGCTATTTAGAGTAGAACTCTCACCTTTATACTAGTTACAGGCAGTTTTTTGAGTCCCAAAGCTTTGGTTGGAGTTTTACACACATTTGCAGTTTTTTATTGCTTAAAAACGCTTTTCAGCGCCTGCTGTACACGTTTTCTATTTTGACCAATAACTTCAAAAAGGATGCTTTCCCAGTAAAATCTCTGGCTATTTAGAGTAGAACTCTCACCTTTATACTAGTTACAGGCAGTTTTTTGAGTCCCAAAGCTTTGGTTGGAGTTTTACACACATTTGCAGTTTTTTATTGCTTAAAAACGCTTTTCAGCGCCTGCTGTACACGTTTTCTATTTTGACCAATAACTTCAAAAAGGATGCTTTCCCAGTAAAATCTCTGGCTATTTAGAGTAGAACTCTCACCTTTATACTAGTTACAGGCAGTTTTTTGAGTCCCAAAGCTTTGGTTGGAGTTTTACACACATTTGCAGTTTTTTATTGCTTAAAAACGCTTTTCAGCGCCTGCTGTACACGTTTTCTATTTTGACCAATAACTTCAAAAAGGATGCTTTCCCAGTAAAATCTCTGGCTATTTAGAGTAGAACTCTCACCTTTATACTAGTTACAGGCAGTTTTTTGAGTCCCAAAGCTTTGGTTGGAGTTTTACACACATTTGCAGTTTTTTATTGCTTAAAAACGCTTTTCAGCGCCTGCTGTACACGTTTTCTATTTTGACCAATAACTTCAAAAAGGATGCTTTCCCAGTAAAATCTCTGGCTATTTAGAGTAGAACTCTCACCTTTATACTAGTTACAGGCAGTTTTTTGAGTCCCAAAGCTTTGGTTGGAGTTTTACACACATTTGCAGTTTTTTATTGCTTAAAAACGCTTTTCAGCGCCTGCTGTACACGTTTTCTATTTTGACCAATAACTTCAAAAAGGATGCTTTCCCAGTAAAATCTCTGGCTATTTAGAGTAGAACTCTCACCTTTATACTAGTTACAGGCAGTTTTTTGAGTCCCAAAGCTTTGGTTGGAGTTTTACACACATTTGCAGTTTTTTATTGCTTAAAAACGCTTTTCAGCGCCTGCTGTACACGTTTTCTATTTTGACCAATAACTTCAAAAAGGATGCTTTCCCAGTAAAATCTCTGGCTATTTAGAGTAGAACTCTCACCTTTATACTAGTTACAGGCAGTTTTTTGAGTCCCAAAGCTTTGGTTGGAGTTTTACACACATTTGCAGTTTTTTATTGCTTAAAAACGCTTTTCAGCGCCTGCTGTACACGTTTTCTATTTTGACCAATAACTTCAAAAAGGATGCTTTCCCAGTAAAATCTCTGGCTATTTAGAGTAGAACTCTCACCTTTATACTAGTTACAGGCAGTTTTTTGAGTCCCAAAGCTTTGGTTGGAGTTTTACACACATTTGCAGTTTTTTATTGCTTAAAAACGCTTTTCAGCGCCTGCTGTACACGTTTTCTATTTTGACCAATAACTTCAAAAAGGATGCTTTCCCAGTAAAATCTCTGGCTATTTAGAGTAGAACTCTCACCTTTATACTAGTTACAGGCAGTTTTTTGAGTCCCAAAGCTTTGGTTGGAGTTTTACACACATTTGCAGTTTTTTATTGCTTAAAAACGCTTTTCAGCGCCTGCTGTACACGTTTTCTATTTTGACCAATAACTTCAAAAAGGATGCTTTCCCAGTAAAATCTCTGGCTATTTAGAGTAGAACTCTCACCTTTATACTAGTTACAGGCAGTTTTTTGAGTCCCAAAGCTTTGGTTGGAGTTTTACACACATTTGCAGTTTTTTATTGCTTAAAAACGCTTTTCAGCGCCTGCTGTACACGTTTTCTATTTTGACCAATAACTTCAAAAAGGATGCTTTCCCAGTAAAATCTCTGGCTATTTAGAGTAGAACTCTCACCTTTATACTAGTTACAGGCAGTTTTTTGAGTCCCAAAGCTTTGGTTGGAGTTTTACACACATTTG